>NC_090653.1:39908115-40095615 GCF_040937935.1 Hyperolius riggenbachi | reverse complement strand
GTCGATCTGATGGCACATCGACCAGTGTATGGCTGCCTTAACTCTTCCTGTACTGGAAACAATTAGACTGATGTATCTGATCTTAATGTTTCATTTCTTAGCTGTACTACACATACAAATCATAATATCATCATTTTTTTTTTCGCTTCAGTGTCTCTTTAAGCATTTGCATTTTTATACATGCGCCTGTGGATAATTTATGTTTTTGTAGTATTTGTTTTTTGTTTCATCCACATTCATGAGTCAGGATACAGGAAACACATCATCAGACATAATTTACCGTATTTTGCGGAATATAAGACGCTCCGGCATATAAGACGCACCTAGATTTAGAAGGCAAAAATCAGGAAAAAAAAAAAAACTAAACCTAGGTGCGTCTATGTTGCAGGGGTGTCTTATGGACCTTTAAACCCCCCAAAACTGTCTCTATCTAAGCTGAACTGCTCATCTACACTAAATCCTGCTACACTACACTTCACTTACCCCTGCTGCCCCCACCAACTACACTACACTACACTACACGAACTAACCCCTGCAGCCAACCCAAACTACACTACACTTCACTAAGTAACCCCTGTAGAAACCCAAACTACACTACACTACTACACTACACTTCACTAACTAACCCCTGCAGCCAACCCAAACTACACTACACTAACTAAATCCTGCACCCAACACAAACTACACTACACTTTGCCCCTGCAGCATCTCACCTGATCCTGCTGCCGTGATCCTGTCCTCCTCCGCCTGACTGCCGACTTCCAAGGGTCAACTGAGGGTCCCAACTGTGGTCATCTGAGGGTCCCAGCCATCCCATCCAGAATCCCGGCTCTTCAGTGTCCCAGTCGCCAGATCGTCTTCACTGCAGACAGCAGCCATGCGGTAATCACGCGCTGCTGCCTCGCCGACATCCTCCATGGTAACGGCGTCCTCTTCCTAGTTACGGTTCCCCCTTCTGTGTGACGAGCAGCGCATGTGCGCCTGACGTCATGCGTGACCCCGGCGCACGTGCGCCTGAAGTCATGCGTGACCCGGCGCACATGCGCCGCTCGTCACACAGAAGGGGGCACCGTAACTAGGAAGAGGACGCCGTCACCATGGAGGATGTCGGCGAGGCAGCAGCGCGTGATTACCGCATGGCTGCTGTCTGCAGTGAAGACGATCTGGCGACTGGGACACTGAAGAGCCGGGATTCTGGATGGGATGGCTGGGACCTTCAGATGACCACAGCTGGGACCCTCGGATGACCCTTGGATGGCGGCAGTCAGACGGAGGAGGACAGGATCGCGGCTGCAGGAACCGGTAAGTATGTTTTGGGGCCCAAATACCGTACCTTTAGAATATAAGACGCACCTACTTTTTCCCCCTAGTTTTGGGGAAGAAAAAGTGCGTCTTATATTCCGAAAAATACGGTACATAAAAACTTACACGAAAAAGGCATAACTAAAAATGCAGTACATTCGTGTTCCCAATTAAATACATTATTTGCGACTCGTACGCCGAATGCAAAAAAAGTAGTGCATATCAGCTTTTTTAAATGCAGACATCACAAATATATTGGATTTCCAGTAATATGACAGTTTGCATTACGCGAGAAAGTCCTATTTACTTCTAGCCTGTGATATTTTGCATTCTGTCTTCAGTGGTTGAGGAAGTGGCTTCTCCATACATCCCCCTCTGATCCCGGTCACACTAATCACCCACTATGCCAGCCTTCTCCCTCAGTTTAATTACTTACCCACCTTCGGTTTTAGAGCAGAGGATAGGGGACAAATGTCCTCATAAGCCAAGCAGACCTGGCACCTTTCATAAGCATCACACTGGTTACCAGGAATTTCTGGGACAGAAGAGGCAACAGGGGGCACATAGGGGTTAAAGGACAACTGAAGAGAGAGGTATATGGAGGCTGCCATGTTTATTTCCTTTTAAGTAATACCAGTTGCCTGGCAGCCCTGCTGATCCTCTGCCTCTAATACTATTAGCCATAGCCCCTGAACAAGCATGCAGCAGATCAGGTGTTTCAGACTTTAAAGTCAGATCTGACAAGACTAGCTGCATGCTTGTTTCTGGTGTTATTCAGATACTACTGCAGAGAAATAGACCAGCAGGGCTGCCAGGCAACTGGTATTGATTAAAAGGAAATAAATATGGCAGCCTCCGTATACCTCTTACTTCAGTTCCCCTTTAATTGATGGCCAGGAAATGCTGGGCATGGACATGGCAGCTCATACAGGTGTCACAGGCTATGTTATCTAAATCAATACATTTCCCAGAAAAACACAGATATCTGCCACCATGTGTTTTTCAATAGAAACACAACCCTCGTACCAGTTTAGCTCTAGTTCTAGCCAGAAAATCTCATTGGCTATCATTCATAAAAGTGCTGTCGGTAAAGTAAATCCGTGCGGGGAAACACCGATGTCGGTATTTCAGCCTTCTGGGTGGTCATTCATAAAAATGTTTCTAGTTGCGATAGGAGTGCGGAGATATCCCGCTGTAGGCAGGCGGTAAGCTGTCGGGAGACATGCGGAAACAGGCGAAGCTGGCCGAGTCTCTCCGAGAGGTGTTCTCTCTGCTGCTTGGGAGGTCTGTCCCATTCACTTACATGTACTCCGCATGCCTATCGCTACATCCAGGGGAGCGGTAATCCCCGTCCGCATACCGCCTGCGTAAAGTTTTATGAATTTACATTTTGTTACATTTCCGCATAGAATCACTGCACAATGCGGTAATTTATCGCTCTGCTCGGAAATGTCAGCTTCGCATGCGGAAACAGCCTTTATGAATTGACATTTTGCTCAGTGTTCGGTAAAGTCGGCTGTTTTTAGCATTTCCGCATGCGGGAACGCTTTATGAATGATAGCCATTGTGTGTACCAGGAATTACAATGCGATTTTGCTGCAGTTGTGTTTTGTGATTTTTACTGGATGCTAGGGATACAAGGAGATACGCAGAGCTAATACAGTACGCAGGACGTTAGTCAGGCAAAATCGGATAACAAATTGTTTACACCTTTATAAAGGCGTCCCTGCAGTTTCTATTACTTTTTTTCCCCTTGTGTTTTCTAGAAAACGTGAATGGATCATAAAACGTAGCTTTTCCCCTTCAGTATAAAACAGCCCTTTTAGGGCTTATTCACACCTAGGGCGTTTTTTTTTTTTTAGAGCCTGAGATTTTAAAAACTCCCTGAAATCGCTAGTGCAATGATTCCTTATGGGATGGTTCATATCTGAGCGTTTCGTCTGCTTTCCGCTCAGCAAAGTGCTGCATGTACCATTTCGGGGGCGATTTTGCTACAATGGAAGATATAGGAAAAGCGCAAAACGCTTACAAATCGCTTTATCCAACGATTGCGATCGCACTTTTATGAATAAATACATGGGGCTTGATTAACAAAGCCGTGCTCACTGTTAGCACGCTGGTGAAAAGCCCATTATCACGCCTAAACTCAGTTTAGGCGTGATAAAATAAACTCGTGTGCAAAGTTTTGCGCGTAAACTTTTATGCGTGTAAACTTTTACGCGCGCAACGCCATTAAACCCTATTCGATGTTTCGCGCTCACCGGACATTGCACGCAAAACTTTGCACGTAAGTTTTTCCCTCAAAGCGGTGCTAACCTACTTAGTGCAATGCTTATCACGCCCAAAAGTCTTTAGGAGTGCTAACTAGGTTAGCACCGCTTTGTGAATCAAGCCCCATTGTATTTATTCATTCCCAGGTGAAAGAGTTCACTTCCCGACTGACGTCACGAAGTGAAAAAACGGAATCGCTCTGCAAAAGCGCGTACAAAAGTGCTTTGTACAAAATCATAGCGTGCAGTGTAGCACCGGGAGGGGAAAAAGGTGCAAAAAAAATCTAAAATCGCTGGTGTTTACGATTTTAGATGTGAACAAAGCCTTACAGAGCTTTGCACCAGAAACTATAGTTTCTTTTATTGATAACTTAATCATTTTTTCTTATCAAGTCTGGGTTTCTTTCTCTTTCTCCAGTGAATTCTCCTCAGGGATGTCTCCTCAGCATCTGGAATTCCCCCAAACCCTCAGCTTGTTTTCCTGTCACTGGCTGTATATATCACCTGAGGAGTCTGACTCTGACTGCAACCTCTACAGGATTCTTCTCCTTGGCAACTGCTGATGAGGATGAAGTTATGTTTCTATTGGATAAGGAGTGAGATCAGCCAATCAGCAGTGAGAGACGCTGTCCTGTGCACAGAGTCTCCGCCTCCTCCACAGTAGAGTCTGTAGTGCAGAGAGTGAGGTGTACATTGATAGTTGGTGGTCTCTTGTATGTTATACATTGGAAGGGGGAAGATGTGGCTGCTCCAGATCACCCTGATCTCCCTGACAGTGCTGGGGGTCTCCTCTGGTGAGTATATTTCGATTTACACTGTCTGCTTCCTGTTTATTTAATTTAATGTATGTATTTACTTTATATTTCTATCCAACTTTTAAAGTTTAGGACTGGCATAAGCTGTGTTCCCTAACTTTAGCTCCCAACTGTCCCCCTTTCGGTGGGACAGTCTCTCTTTGAGGGCTGGAACCCACAGGAGCGCTTTTGGCAGCACTGCGATACGCTAGCAGTTTGCCAAAACGCTGGGCTAATGTTAATGGATGGGGCAACTTCCACAGGAGCGTTTGCGTTTCTCAGAAACGCAAACGCAGGACGTGCAGCATTTTGGGAGCGTTAGCGCTTCAATGTAAAGTATTGAAACGCTAGCGGAAACGCTCAGCAAAACCTAAACTGAGCGGTTTTGCTAGCGTTTTGCGGTTCAGCACACTGTAACAAAATGAAAAATAATTCACAGGACCAATCAGGATAAAAACGCAAAACGCTACGCACCCGCTGGGCAAAAAAATTCAATGTTGCAAAACACGACCAAAAACGCGCATGAATCCGCTTGCAAACCGCTCAGACAAAACGCTAGCGGTTGCATTTTGCGTTTGCTGATTTCAGTGGGTTCCAGGCCTGAAAGGACACATCCAAGGACCTCTTCCTCCAGCCCCTTGCAGCGTTCCTGTGCCCTCGCCACTGCTCCGCTCACCGTTGGTGGTCCGGGGTCCCCTCCGGCGCTAGATGCCCACTGCACCTGCGCAAGCGGCTCTCAGAGTTGCACTGACATCATGTGGACTGTACTGCGCAGGCGTAGTAGTTTTGTGTCTGCGCAGTACAGCCCAGATGACATCAGCACGACTCCGTGAGCCGCACGCTGGAGCGCAGGAAGATGCCAACCTGGCGAGCTTGGCATCTGCACCGGAGGGGACAGGGAGCCACTGGAGCTGGCGAGGGCACAGGACGGCTGCCAGGGGCTGGAGGAAGCTTGAGGTAAGTAGATTTGTTTTTTATTTTTAATTACTCTGAACCTTCCCTTTAAAAACAAATCCCTCTGTCCCTCTATCTCCTTCATTAGTTCCTCTTTCAGGACTGATGTACAGATCTGTGTGAAATTTTTGTATTTTTCTACTGAAAAATGTGTTTGACTCTAAACTTTATTCCCATCCTTTAGGGCCCTGTTCCACTAGCAAGCTCGATTGCAAGTGCAAATCACCTGCGCTTGTGATCGCGCAAGCTGTTTTTTCCACTATCCACGTTTGCACCCTTGGCGTAGGGAACATAGCGCGATCACGACGAGATTTGAGCCGGCCGGCGATTGTGATTTGGTGAAAAACAAATTGGGGTAGTGGAAAATAAGCACCGCGATTTACATGTAAATTGCGGTGCTTTAGCGATTGACAAAACAGCCAGTGGAAAAGGGGCTCTTAACCACCCTGGCGTTCTGATTAAATCGCCAGGGTGGCTGCGGGAGGGTTTTTTTTAAATAAAAAAAAAACTATTCCATGCAGCCAACTGAAAGTTGGCTGCATGAAAGCCCACTAGAGGGCGCTCCGGAGGCGTTCTTCCGATCGCCTCCGGCGGCCAGAAGTAACACGGAAGGCCGCAATAAGCGGCCTTCCGTGTTTCGCTTACCTCGTCGCCATGGCGACGAGCGGAGTGACGTTATGGACGTCAGCCGACGTCCTGACGTCAGCCGCCTCCGATCCAGCCCTTAGCGCTGGCCGGAACTGTTTGTTCCGGCTACGCTAGGCTCGGGCGGCTGGGGGGACCCTCTTTCGCCGCTGCACGCGGCGGATCGCCGCGCTGCAGCGGCGATCAGGCAGCACACGCGGCTGGCAAAGTGCCGGCTGCGTGTGCTGCTTTTTATTTCATTAAAATCGGCCCAGCAGGGCCTGAGCGGCAGCCTCTGGCAGTGTTGGACGAGCTGAGCTCGTCCAGACCGCTCAGGTGATTAAATTGATGCATTTCTTATTTCCAAATGTTATTAAGGAAACCTACTAATAATGGAAGGGACCAGTGCGGTATGAATTGTAAAACTACAACTTTTGCTTACGGATTCTTTATGGTATGCATGACCAGGGTGTGACGGGGGAGTGTCTAGAGTTGTGGCTGGGGTGTGTCTTAAGATGTGCTTCTTTCCTACCTCATAAAGTTTGGCGGTATGCCCAATCCTGTCTTCAAGGCTCACCGATAATGCGTGTTTTGGAAATCGAAAGAGACACTAATTACCCCATTTGTTAAAGTAAACCTTTAAAGAAAAAAAAGGTTCCTCTGGGGGTACTTGCGTCTTGACGGGGAAGCCTCTGGATCCTAATGAAGCTTACCCCTTCTCCTGTGCCTTGTTGTTCCAGTGCTGTCTCCCCCAATCAGCAACACACAGCAATATTTACATTGGGGATCCTGCGCAGGTGCAGTACCAGCTTCCCCTTGGGCTCCAGCAGAAATAGCCGAGCCTGATTGGGTCCGTTCTACTGGGCAGGCAACTCGCGTCTGTGCAGTAGAGCTGACCCGATCACGTTCAGCTGTTTTTGTCTGAGCCCGATCGTAAAGACGCTACTGCGCTGGATCGCGGTAGGTAAATATTGCCGCAGCCTACATCCTTGTCGGCTGTATTGTCTGGGACTGCTGGCACTGGATCCCTGAGTCTTAGGAGGATGGGGGAAGCCTCATTAAGATCCAGAGGCTTCCCCTTCCTGAGGTAAGTATCTCCCAGGGGGTCTTTTTTTTCTTTTGTCAAATTATGCTTCTCTTAGAAGAGAAATTGGCTACATTATACTGAGGATCCCTCATACTGTAGGATTTCTCGTTGGGGTGGGGGCTTTCTATGAGTCGTCGTCCTCCAGGGGCACCAGAGGTTCCCATGGACACCAAGCTATTGGTTCCCAGAAGCTAGAACCTTCATTATTTTTGGACTAGTGGGTCTGTAATTTGAAAAAAAATGGGCGTGGCAATGACCAGATGAGGGTGGAGCTAACTGTAATTTAACGTGAACCCGGGGTGAGAGTGATATGGAGGCTGCCATATTTATTTCCTTTTAAACAATACTAGTTGCCTGGCAGCCCTGCTGATCTATTTGGCTGCAGTAATAAACTGAATTACACCAGAAACAAGCATGCAGCTAATCTCGTCAGTTCTGACAATATTGTCAGAAACCCCCGACCTGCTGCATGCTTGTTCAGGGTCTATGGTTGAAAGAATAAGAGGCAGCGGACCAGCACGGCAGCCAGGCAACTGGTATTTCTTAAAAGGAGATAAATATGGCAGCCTCAATATTATTCTCACCTCAGGTTCCCTGTAAAAGTGCAATGCAAAGACAGTGGGCCCAAGTTTTGGTGACCCTTTCCCCAGAAAATTCACATTGTGCAGGTTTTCTCAAGAAAATAGACATAATGTGAGCAGATTTGCCCAGAAAATACGTTCAATCATGTCGGTAGATTTGCCCAGAAAATACGTGCAATCATGTCGGCAGATTTGCCCAGAAAATACGTGCAATCATGTCGGCAGATTTGCCCAGAAAATACATGCAATCATGTGGCAGACCTGCCCAGAAAATACATGCAATCATATCGGCAGATTTGCCCAGAAAATACATGCAATCATGTGGCAGACCTGCCCATAACATACACCTGCTCATATATAAAAAAACAAACAAAAAACATTTACTCACCTGCAGCAGCAGACCTCCTGTCCCAGCCTCCGTCCGGCGCACAGCTCCCATGGGTGGGTAGGTAGGTAGCCTGGTGGGTGGGTAGGTAGGTAGCCGGGTGGGTAGGTAGGTAGGTAGCCGGGTGGGTTGGTAGGTAGGTAGCCTGGTGGGTAGGTAGCCTGGTGGGTAAGTAGGTAGCCTGGTGGGTAGGTAGCCTGGTGGGTGGGTAGGAAGGTAGCCTGGTGGGTAGGTAGGTAGCCTGGTGGGAGGTAGGTAGGTAGCCTGGTGGGTAGGTAGGTAGCCTGGTGGGAGGGGTGGGTAGGTAGGTAGCCTTTTGGCTAGGTAGGTAGCCTGGTGGGTAGGTAGGTAGCCTAGTGGGTGAGTGAGTGAGTGAGTAGGTAGGTAGCCTGGTGGGTGGCTAATAGGTAGCTAGCCTGGTGGGGGTGGGGGGCCCAACTCCAATCCTCCCTCCCTCACCTCGGGGGGCCCCCCTCCCGGTATGCGCGGCGGGAGAGCGGCAGATCTAGGAAGACTCCGGCATTCCAGCAGGCGCTAGAGGTTTAGCCACCTGATCTATGCTGTCTCCTCTCCTCTGTATGTCGCTCGCTACTTCCTGTTTTAGTAGCGAGCGATAAACAGAGGAGGAGACAGTGTAGACCAGGCGGCTGAACCTCTAGTGCCTGCTGGAACGCCGGAGACTTCCTATATTTTCCGCTCTTCCACCGCATGAGGGGGGGCTCCGAGGTGAGGGAAGGGGGGGGGATAGGAATCGGGGCCCCCAAGGGGAAAAAAAATAAATAAAAAAAAATAAAATAAAAACCAGCAATACTTAATGGGCCCCTGAAGCAACGGAACTTCAGGGGTCCTCGTGCGGTGGCACGGCCGTATGTCCACCCCTGGCCATGCCCATCTCTGCACCCTCTCTGTACTCTCTCCTGCACAGCTGTATAGCAGCTATTTCCAGGAGAGTCCTGGGCACACACACTTCCCATTGTTTCCTGACTGCGCATGCCTGGGACAGCCTCGGCCATGACGTCTGTGCACACTGCTGTGTGTGCACTTTCGGCCTTTATTGCTGTGCAGTACAGCAATCATTCTCTCTACTCACCCTGCTGCTCTGCATATGCACTCACTGCAGGCTTTGTGTAGAGAGCAAGGAGATACATTGCCCACGGGATAGGAAAGAGGAGGGGTGCTACATCTAGTGCAGGAAGTAGTACAGTCCCCTGCACTGTCTGCTGCTATTTTCCCGAATGTTGTCCAAATTATGACAAAATGTCCCAAGTGGAAGAAGACTGAGCACCACAGCGGCATCCCTAGCCATGGCTACACCCGGTGCTTTGAGCACCTGCAGCCCTATGGTAGGTACGCCACTGCTGCATACCAGATCTTAAGTGACAGCAACAGCTGAACACATTGTTCCCCTCCTCACCCCTAGTGTTGAGCCGAAATTTTCGAAATTTCGCGTTACTATAATTACACATGCGAAATTTGCTATTACGATGCGAAATTATGGTAGCGTAATTGCCATTAAAATCGTAATGGAAAATATCGTAAGCGTAATTTTCAACGCGTAATTTCGCGTTTCGTTCATAACGTAATTTCGCGTTACACCATAACGTAATTTCGCGTTAAACCATAACGTAATTTCGCATTTCTTCGTAATTTCGCGAATTTCGTAATTACTTGTTAGCAGGGTTGCTCGCGAATTTTCGCCAAAGGGTTTGCTTAATTTTCGCGAAATTTAGCTTATTTTTTTCGCGTTTTCGTCTGCATGGCGAATTTAGATGCGAAATATCACTACATGGCGAATTTTATATGCGAAATAGCACATGTAGACAGTACAACTTGTCTCGAAAAACAACTCAGCATTCCGTAACGCGAAAACTACGCGAAAATTAACGCTTACGGTAATATGAACTATTGCGAAATTATGTTATGTAACTACGCTTACAAACAGTTGCATGCAAGGCAAACGCAATTACCCACTGTAATGCGAAAATCACGCGAAAATTACGCTTACGTGGAATTTCGCGAAATCCTTCTTCATTACGATTATGTACTTACGGCCATAATCGTAATTACACTAATTATATAATTATAATTATATATAATTTTGCGAAATCGTAATTAAGTCATTACACTCATCTCTACTCACCCCACCTGCAGGAAGCCCCTCTGTCATGCATTGTGCCATCGAGATCCGTCCTCCGCCTCCTCCTCTCCCAATAGCTTGGCTGTAGCCGAGGGGCACATCTGTATGACCTTGTGTCTACACACGTTTAGCAGCCCAAATAACATACACATTAGGGCTTTTTTTACACTGCAAATTGGTAAACCCAAATGCAATGCGATTTTACAATGCTATTTTGCTGCAATTGTGTTTTGTGATTTTTACATTTGCGGCTAGGGATACAAGGAGATGCACAGAGCTAATGCAGCGTGCAGGATGTTTGCTATTAGGCAAAAACGGATCACAACAGTATAAAGCATTCCTTGTGTCTTCTATTACCTTTTATTTCCCTTGCGTTTTTCTAGAAAGCGCAAATAAATCACAAAATATAGATTTTCCCCCTTAGTATATCACAGCCCTTCTAAAGAGCTTTGTTCCAGAAACTAGTTTCTTTTATTGATTATTTGATAATTTTTTTATAAAGTCTCAGTTTCTTAAGGGCTCTTTCACATTAGCCAATGCGTGCTGGAGCCGTTTCCTGCACGTGTTAACTAGTCTGTGGCGTGTTGTTGGGATTCGGCGGTGCAACGCTGGTTAGCGGCGGTAGTAATTAATTAACCCGACAGGAATTCGACGGCTCCTGGCGGTTCAACGCACCCTGGTGCGTTAAACTGCAACACCGAAACGCAGCGTCGGGTGTGAAAGGTAAAATGAAAGTCTATGGACTTTCATTTTACCTTGGTTAACGCAAAGTATCAACTTTGCGTTAAAACGCAGAAAAAGGGCTCTGGTGTGAAAGAGCCCTAAGCTTTCTAGTTTCTACAGTGAATTTCCTCCAGTGATCTCTCCTCAGCGTCTGGAATTCCCCCAAACCCTCAGCTTGTGTTCCTTTTACCAGCTGTATATATCACCTGAGGAGTCTGCAACCTCTACAGGATTCTCCTCCTTGGCAACTACTGACGAGAATGAGCTAATTTCCCTATTGGATAAAGAGCTGAGATCAGCCAATCAGCAGTGAGAGACACTGTCCTGTGCACAGAGTGTCCGCCTCCTCCACAGTAGAGTCTGTAGTGCAGAGAGAAGAGAGTTTTTAGTGGAGGTCTCCTGTATGTACAACACAACAATGCAATAACATTTGTAAAGCACTTTTTTCCCATAGGACTCAAAGCACATAATACATAGAAGGGAAGAGACACTAATTACCCCACCTGTGAATGTGTGTGGTTTCTTATAAAACATGAACTGTTGGTGATACTTCAGGACTGAGTTGGAGAGTTCTGCTAAAGCATTTTACAGGTTTTATTAAACCAATTAAATAGAGCCTGAGCCCACCTAGCAGGTGTGTCTGCTTCTGTCCGTTTTTCAGCATCTGTAAGGACTTGTTTCCACTATACATCGTGGCTCTGCGTTGCATGTGGTTACCCCTGGAGCGGCGCTTGCAATCCCATTCAGTATCACGGTTCGCGGGCTCAGTTGCCCCAAAATGCGTGCAACCATGCGCTGTGATTCAGCAGGGAATCGCAGCGCATTAGAAAGTACATTCTATGCACTCTTTGATGTCCTTACAGTCAAGGTTCCATAAGCGCGGTGTACAACACGCAAGGACATCAGAAGCTGAGAGCAGAGGGTGAATGGAAATGGGACCTTACTGGGTTTTTTTTTTTTTTTGTACTTTGCGTCAATGGGTGTTTTTAGTATGCTCAATGGAACTTGCTGGTTAAAGTTAGTGCAGAATTAAGCAATGTACCAAGACTATATTAAACTAAGCTGATGTGGGCCTTAGCATGTGTATAGGAGCGGCTGTTTTGGGGCCCATAGTCAAGGGGGTCCGGTGGTCTCGGTAAGTGTTCAGGGGGTCCCCTGAATTGCAGAGTGCTGAAAGGAAGAGAGATACCTCTCCAGGACTCCACCAATGATTTGCTTTACTCCTAGGGCTCGATTCAAAAAACGGTGCTAACCCAGTTAGCACGCCTAAAGACTTTGGGCGTGATAACTAGGGTGCTAACTGGGTTAGCACTGTTTACTAAATTTACATCGCGCACAAAGTCCCACACTGAAAACTTTGCGTGCGCACAGCGCGGTGTGCGCGAAATGTCGCATCGCGTGCGACGAAAATGGTGCGTTGATGCACCTATAAGGTCGCATTGGGTGCAACTTTAACGTCACAAGGTGCGATGTTAAGGTCGCACCCAATGCAACCTTATAGGCGCATCTGGTGCGCTGTTTTCACGGTGCGCGTGCAAAGTTTTGCGCAAGGGACTTTGTGCGCGATTTGAATTTAGTAAAGGGTGCTAACCCAATTAGCACCCTAGTTATCACGCCTAAAGTCTTTAGATGTGAATTTATCATGCCTAAACTAACTTTAGGCGTGATATAGGGCTTTTCACAGGCGTGCTAACACTTAGCACGGTTTACTGAATCGAGCCTCTAGTGTTAGTCTGTGTGACTACAGCGCTCTCTCTTGTCACATAAGTTACATGACAAGAGAGGGCGCTGTAATCATAGAGACTCTAACGCTAGGAGGAAAGTAGATTATTGTTGGAACCCTGAGAGGTATGTCTCTTCTTTCCAGGGCTCTGCTGCTGATACGCTGCACATTGAGGGAGGGGCGACCTATGTTTGAGTGGGTAATCTGACTACCTATACTTAGGGGGCAATCTGTATTTGGGGGGGCCAATCTGGCTACCTATACCTTGGGGCCTCAGGGGGTATCACCAGATCCCTATACTGGGTGCTACCTGAGGCACAAATGCATTGCATAATTTTTTAAGGGGGAGGGGGGAAAATCAATCAAAAAGCTTTGCTATGGGGCCCCCCATGATTTCTAGCTACACCCCTGTGTTGGTCTTCATTGCACCCTGCATGTCATCCCTCTCTCCCTTTCTATAACAGACGTGTTGCTACCCTCTAGGCTAGGGATGTGTCTGTGCTGCAATTGGCCCCAAACTTTCCCCCTATGTCCTCATCTATGTTCTCCTCTGTCCCCGTGTCCTCCTCTGTCCGCCTGTGTTCTTATCTGTGTCCTGCTCTGTCCCCCGCATGTTCCTCTGTCCCCGTGTCCTCATCTGGGTCCCCTGTCCCCCCAGCTGCCGCGCTATCCACAGCACAGACAAAGGTACCTCCATGAAACAGAATGTTGCCTTTACTGTCTACTCTCTCATGCAGGCTGAATTTGATATGCCCGCTGCTCCATTTAGTTCATTGGAGCCGATAGTCTTGAGGGCGGGACCACAGCTCGCCATTGGGGCCAATCACAGCACACCCTGCTACTCATTATTAGGTATTAGTGGTGCTTGGATGTCCCGATCCACGAATTCGGCAACCATGGCCGTTGCCAAAAAAAATCCGCCTCCTGGGTGATTGGTTCCGGATTTTGATACGCGTCCACGCCACGACGCGGATTTTCGGTCATGAATGACACAATCACGGCCGGATCGGATCCGGATTTTCTTTTTTATTTATTTATTTATTGTACTTATAAAGCGTCAACATATTACGCAGCGCTGGACATTAGTTTAGGTTACAGACAATATTTAGGGGTGACATACAGCAATATGACAATACATGAATACAAGAAAGACCAGATCATGCAGCACAGTATGAGTACAAGGTAATGCTTAGTCAGTCACTGGAGGGGAGCATGGAGATTAGGCACGTTAGGTTCACTCAGATCCATAATATGGGTGTACAGTAAAGGTAGGGGACCAGAATTCAGCTGTGGGTTTAGAGCACTTGGGGGGGGGGGGGGTGAAAGCTGAAAAGGTGAGTTTTAAGGGCTTTCTTGAAGATGTTGAAGGAGGGGGCTGCTCTAATGGGTGGAGGTAGGGAGTTCCATAGTGTTGGAGCAGCTCTTGAGAAGTCCTGGAGGCGTGCATGGGACTGGGTGATGCGGGGGGCGGTTAGGCGAAGTTCATTGGAAGAGCGGAGTGAGCGGCTAGGTGTGTACCTCTGAGTAAGATCGGAAATGTAGGTTGGACAGGTTTTGTGGACAGATTTGTAGGTCAGACACAGTATCTTGAATCTGATTCTGGACTGGATAGGAAGCCAGTGGAGGGATTCAAGGAGGGGATCCGCCCTAGTGGAGCGATGGGAGGAGTGGATAATTCTGGCTGCCGCATTCATGATGGACTGCAGTGGGGCTGTTCGGGTCATAAGGAGACCAGACAGCAGGGCATTGCAGTAGTGAAGGCGGGAAATTATGAGGGCATGGATGAGGAGTTTGGTGGTGGCAGAGGTCAGGAAAGGGCGAAACTTACAGATGTTACAAAGGTGGAAGTTGCAGGACTTTGTGAGGTTTAACATGAGGTTCTTTTAACGTTAATAGCTAAGCCCCCATACATGCTACAATCCCCCACATTGCATGGATTATCAAGGTGATAAGGGGCTACAACTTAAACCAAAAAAATTTCAAAAATAATTTTTTGTTTTTGAGAAAATGGATTTTAAAGTGAAATCAACACTTTAAATGGGGCTATTATTGTTAATAAGTGGTTATAAACAGGGAAATACATGTTAAGCAATCACAGAGGTGAAGGTGAGTCCCAATGGCACTTGGAGGTGATGGTACCACTGGAGGAGGATGAGTGGGTGACACCAAAAAGACCCAGAGAGGTTTTTGTAATTTTTTTTTTCCAGAAATTATCAATGACATGACAGCAGAGTTGTCAGTGCACCCGGGCAGTGTGAATGCAGAGTGTAGTTGCGACTGAGTCAGGAGGACAAAGCGGAGGGTCAGTTCGGCAGCACAGAAGGACCATGGCAACTCACTGGTAGTACCACAGTTTGATAGTGCTGCCCAAAAAATTAGATGCGTCCGGTGACCCGGGCAGTGTGAACGCAGAGTGTAGTTGCGACTGAGTCAGGAGGACAAAGCGGAGGGTCAGTTCGGCAGCACAGAAGGACCATGGCAACTCACTGGTAGTACCACAGTTTGATAGTGCTGCCCAAAAAATTAAATGCGTCCGGTGACCCGGGCAGTGTGAACGCAGAGTGTAGTTGCGACTGAGTCAGGAGGACAAAGCGGAGGGTCAGTTCGGCAGCACAGAAGGACCATGGCAACTCACTGGTAGTACCACAGTTTGATAGTGCTGCCCAAAAAATTAGATGCGTCCGTGGACCCGGGCAGTGGGAATGCAGACTTTAGTACCTAAACACACGATACAACATGTTTTCCGGGGTCTGAGGCACATACAGATGGTCCCGTTCATCATCATAGAACTCTTCTCCTGACCCCCCCCACCACCTCTGCCACCCCAACATCCCCAGACACAGACCCCTCTTCTTCGACATCCTCCAATAAGAGTTGTGATGCTGGCCTGAGCTCAATCTCCTCCATATCAGTCCCCAGTATGTCCTAAGCTTCAGCCATCAATATGTTCCCAGATGCCGGACTGAGGGACAGAACGCTGTCGTCCTGGGAGGGCTGCTGACCACTGTCTGCTGGGGTGGATGTCACAGCAAGCGTGGGGTGTTGGCTGCTGCTGCTTGGAGTGCTGCTCACAGCATATTGTGATAACAGCGTCGACTGACTCGGCCTTGGCTGTGCTGCCCTTTCTGCTGCACCATGACCCCGTACAGCAGGGCGTCCTCTCCCTGGCCGTGGAGCAGTCCCAGAAGTGGCTGAGGCAATGGAACTCCCTTTCGTGACACCCCCACGAACCCTGCCAGACATGTTGCTTATGAATCACTGCCAAATGTACAATCACTCTGAACCTGCCTGCCTGCACTAAACACACTAATCACCAGTACACTCTGACTACAACTAACTTCAGCAATGACTCACTGGCTAGCTAACTGAATACAAGTACAGTATAAAAGCACTATTAGCAGTAAAAACGCTAGGTATTTCACACAAAAATGCACTTGCTGAAGCAACAATGGCCTGGAGATGATCCTCTCAGTACCAGAGTCTAGCAAGGACAGAGCTTTTTATGATGGCCGCAGCTTTATATACAGGAGGGGAGGGCATATCCTACCCTCCTATGATTGGTTGATAGGGCCTGGCTGGGGCCCTCTGATTGGCCCAGGGAAGTCACTTCTGCCCATTTCGACGCATTTCCGCTAACCACCGCTTCTGCGCCATTTTTCACGAGCGTGAATGCATTCAAATGTACGCATTCACGGTCTGCCAAAGCGGATTTTAGTGATTGAAAATTGATCCACGGCGATGAATACCCGTGGCGGATAGCGTAAAAATGGTCGTGAAATCATGGAAAGTCATGTTCACGACCTACATCCGAGCACCACTGTTAGGTATACCCCCTTAGTATTAGGTAGCCAGAAGTGCCCTCGATATTAATTAGCTAGAGGTGCCCCCAAGTATTAGGTAGATAGAGGAACCTCAGTATTAAAGAGACTCTGTATTAAAAAAAAAAGTTGCCTGGGGGGTACTTACCATCCCTGTAGCGGCAGGCAATCCAGCGCTGGCTCCTTCGAATCCTCCCCCAATCCTCCCCCGACAAGCCTAACAAGGCTTGATTTATTTACCTCTCTGGGATCCAGCACAGGCGCAGTAGCGGTTCTTCATTCGGGCCAGTCGGAAATAGCTGAGCCCAATCGTATCCACTCTACCATGCAGGCACAAAGGACTTGTGCCTGCGCAATAGAGCATATCGATCAGGTTCGTCTAGGTCCACCTTAACCTGAAGGAAGAGTGGCTAGTGCTTCTGTGCAGGATCATGGAAGGTAAATATTTAGATCGCCGCACTTCGGGGACCTGGGCAGGTAACGGAGGGATGGAGGAGGATGGGGAAGCCTCGTTTGGATCAAGAGGTTTCCCCCCTCTCCGAGGTAAGTACCTCCCAGGGGTTTTCTTAATACAGGTTTTTTTTAAGTAGATAGAAGTGCCCCTGACTGAAGGGAGATGTCAGTGGAATGCGGAGAGCAGGGTGAGTACTGTGAGCAACCTCTCATTTACACTCATCAGGACTCTGCATGGGGAAGGAGGGAGGGAGGCGCTCAGGTAGGGGAGTGAGCCGCTTTTCCATCATCAGGCGCCTGTAGGCCTTAGGGTAAATCCAGCCATGATTTTATGGCATTCCCTAGATTGCCTGTTGCCTAGACTCCCAATATAGCCATAGGGAGTGTCTTTCCAGTAAAATCCTGGCTGCTACTATCTGCAGAAAACTATCGACTTTTAGTGCACTTAATTCCAGTGACCTCGTAGTTGAGACACTGCAAATGACAGAAAGGTACAAATAGCCATGAGTCTCACGGTGACCCAGAACTACTGGGATACAGCAATGGGCTCAAAGGGGGCTCATGCTTACAAAAAAAAAATCTAAATCTAAATTTGCTTTCTTAAAACAAACGATATTTGCAATAATTCAGTACCTTCTCAATCTCCCTCCAGATCTCCTTCACATTTTTGGACATCATTATTTTAATCCTTCTGGGGTTGCATTAAGGGTCCTATCTTGGTCTTTAGTTCTCTTGTGATTCAATCTTTTTGTCAAATATTCAATTAATTAAAAGCATCCCATAACGAATTTCATGATTTCAGATAGGGGCTTTTGTTCAGTGCATACTGAGAATAACATCTGATAAATTAACCAACATGTAAATCACTGGAAGGCAAGATCACCAGACTCCGACTCACATATTTCGGCCACGTGATGCGATTAAATTCCTTAGAGAAAGACCTATGCTAGGACTGATCAGTGGCAAAAGCCAACAAGAGAATGCGTTGGCTTGACAGCATCAAAGCTGACACAGGATTAAATGACAGAAATGGTACAAGAATAACAAAAACCGTCCTCACCCAACAGGATCTAGCCGGTCAATAATGTCCGGAGCTTTTAGCTCCTGTATATAACCGCTGTAAATGGGCG
Organism: Hyperolius riggenbachi; assembly: GCF_040937935.1. Classification (NCBI taxonomy): domain Eukaryota; kingdom Metazoa; phylum Chordata; class Amphibia; order Anura; family Hyperoliidae; genus Hyperolius; species Hyperolius riggenbachi. The sequence continues at coordinate 40,077,634 of NC_090653.1, read as the reverse complement.
TCAAATTTAAGCACCAAGCTTAAACAAGTACAGAGAACAAAAAAGCTTTTAGAAGCCTCATAATCCTTGAAAAAATATATAATGCTTTATTGGTCACAAAAACCACAGTGCATCAAAATGTAAAACCAATTAAAGCCTTGGAGACCCCGGGGCGCCCCCACACAACTCTTCATAGCCATACTGCCAGTAACACAGAGCAATTATTACACATACATGCCTCTGCACTATTGTTATCCATTACAGCATCAGGGCAATTGAACCAACTGGTGCATATCAAAGTGACTCCACTGTTGCTCTGCAAAGCCTATAATACAAAATATATAGCTCACTTCCAGCTAGAGTGCGCTTGAACTTGAGGAGTTGTGTGGGGGCGCCCCGGGGTCTCCAAGGTTTTAATTGCTTTTAAATTTTGATGCACTGTGATTTTTGCGACCAATAAAGCATTATATATTTTTTCAAGGATCATGAGGCTTCTAAAAGCTTGTTTGTTCTCGGTAGTTGTTGAGAAATGGTACAAGATCAGACAGCATGGAGAGAGCTAACTCCTAGAATCACCAAGAGTCGGATACAACTGAATGGATAACCTCATCATCATCAGATCAGCCATTAGAGCAGCAATTCGATGTTTCATCGAATTGCCACAAAAAATTTAATTCAGCTGTTCAAAAATCATTAATATTGAGCGTAGACACATTGACAACCAATCTCTGCGACAGGAATTCTGTGTTTGTACATATCACTAGGGCCGGTTCACATGGACAGTTGCAAAAGCATGAGGGGGATTTATACTGGCTACCTATACTGGGGGATTCTGTATAATACTGCGGGCCCTTTTGGCTACCTATACTGGGGGATTCTGTATAATACTGTGGGCCCTTTTGGCTACCTATACTGGGGGGGGGGGGGGGGGCTACCTGGGACTATCTAATACTGGAGGGTACCTTTGGCTATTTATTATTATTTAATTATAAAGCTCCAACAAAGTAAGAAACAAACATTGGGTACAAAATAATCCACACAATAGTATACACCAGCGTACAAAACACAGGGGGCTTGCTTCACAAAACCGTGATAACTCTTATCACGGTCGCGCTAGCGTTATAGTGCACGTAACGTTTTCTGCTTGCAAAATCATGTCTGTTTCTGCATGAAACCGCAAATTTGCATGTGAAAAACGTTACGTGCGTTATAGCACGCGCAAAGCGCTGGGGCGACCATGATAAGAACAATCACAGCTTTGTGAATCAAGCCCACAATCAGTACAAAGTACAGAACTAATAACTGTGACATAATTAATGTGAATAAATGTGTAACAAAATCCAAAACACAAAAGGGTGAGAGAGCCCTGCCCTTGCGGGCTTACAATCTAAAGGAATGGGGGGAAACAAGAGGAGGGGTAGTATATGATATTCATACCTAGAGGAAATGTGTTTGAGGTTATGTGGTAAGAAGTACAACTTGGCCAGAGGTCAACAAGTGAACTGGCCTAAAGTAGAGCATATGCTTGACGGAAAAAGTTAGTTTTGAGTAGAGATGGCCCAAACGGTTCGCCGGAGAACTTGTTCGCGCAAACTTAGCTGGTTCGAGTTGGCGGTGAACCGTGAACACTTAGCGAGTTCGACCCGCCCCCTATACTACATCATTGGGCTAAACTTTGACCCTCTACATCACAGTCAGCAGACACATGGCAGCCAATCATGCTGCACTCCCTCCTGGAGCCCCCCTCCCCCCTTATAAAAGGCAGCAGCGTCAGTCATGTTCTCACTCTGTGTGCTGCTGTATTAGAGAGAGAGAGATAGGGAAAGCGATAGTTAGGAGGTCTGTTAGCTTGCGCCTTGCTGATATTTGTTGATGAAAAGCACCCCAAACAGTTCTTTTGAGAGCTAATGTTCTTCTGATGTGTTTTTTTTTGTGAGTGTGCCACTGGCACTGCATATAGCCCTGTCTGTCGCAGCTGGCCCTTGCTAATTGCTGTAGTGTGCCAGGCCCAGCACATTCAGTGCAAACCTTTCACGCGTACGTACAAAAAGGGCGTCGGGAAAAAAGGGCGCGGGGTGTAAACGAGAATTAATAATTAATCATTAATAGCGTTTATAAAAATATTGTAGGGCTGTGGAGTCGGAGTCGTGGAGTCGGCCAATTTTGGGTGCCTGGAGTCGGAGTCAGGAAAAAATGCACCGACTCCGACTCCTAATGAATTTGTAACTGTAATTAAAATAGAAAATATGATAAAATGTTCTATTTCTCAGATAATAGTCATTAAAAATAATGTATATATACAGTATATATACAGTAATAGCTGTGCTTTGTCCACAAAAATGAAATAAACCAATCAAAATTAGTTACTTGTGCTGCTTCAATAAAGCAGTCCCCGTATTTTTAAGGTCAGATATACATATCTGATTGTGACTGTATATATGATGTGTACACAGGAATCTCTTATATATGTTACGGCCAGAACCCGAAGTCTGGCCACTTCGGGTTCTGGCCGGTCAAAGCTAGAAATGGCCGGCTGAAGCGGCCAGTTTGCGGAACGGAGGCTATTTGCAGACTTTGGCCAGCCAGAACGCATTCTGGCTAGATGTGGCCGGCCAAGTCCCGAAGTTCTGAGTCCCCGCCACCTCCTGTCAGCTCACCTCCCCCTTCTTTCACCCCTGCCTTACGTCTGCTCGCTGTCCGGCTCCCCGCTGTCTCCCTGGCTGTTTGGCTCCCCGTTGTCTCCCTGGCTGTTTGGCTCCTGTTTGGCTCCCCGCTGTCTTCCTGGCTGTTTGGCTCCCCGCTGTCTCCCTGGCTGTTTGGCTCCTGTTCGGCTCCCCGCTGTCTCCCTGGCTGTTTGGCTCCCCGTTGTCTCCCTGGCTGTTTGGCTCCTGTTCGGCTCCCCGCTGTCCGACTCCCCGCTGTCTCCCTTGCCGTCCGGCTCCCCAGCTCCCCGCTGTCTCCCTGGCTGTTTGGCTCCTGTTCGGCTCCCCGCTGTCCGGCTCCCCGCTGTCTCCCTTGCCGTCCGGCTCCCCAGCTCCCCGCTGTCTGGCTGTTCGCTCATTCTCTCCTGCTATTTGACCAGCCGGCTTCCGTCTTCCCGGGCTGTTCCCCTGCGATCTCCGTCTCCAGCTCCCTGGCTTTCATCTTCCCAGGTTCTTCCCCGGCGATGTTCTGATGAGCACCCCACTCTCCGGCGCATTTGTTTCCCTGACACTGCATCTCTGCCTCCTGTCTGCTTTCTTCACCCTCTGCCTTACCTCTTCAGCTGCGGACCTGAACTCTTGCACAGGACAAACGGAAAACATAGAGAAATCCACCCTCACCCTGTATGTATTTAGAGTTTAGTCTGTCTAATTCCTCCTCGTCATCTGACTGTGACTAATCACCATTAAGATTTGATGTCTCAGCTGGGTCGGCTCAGGAATGTAAACACAGGATAATATGTCTGCCTCCATGACAGCAGGAAGTAGACACACTGCAGATTATCCGCTGTAACAAAGAAATTTTATTATAATAAAGAAAGTTTTTCTTTAAGGGCTCAGACACACTATAAGCACTTTTCTGAGCGCTTGCGATTGATTAGCGCGTTGTGAGCACTTTTTTAAAAAATCGTTCCCATTCACTCATTAACATTGCGGTAAAAAAATTGCCACATACACGTAAAAACGTACGCAATCGTGGCAATTTTTACTGCAATTTAAGTGAAAGTGCATGGGAGATATTTTAAAAAATTGCTCAGAAAGCGCTAATCAAGCGTTCAGAAAAGCGCTTATATTATGCTATTTTGTATCTTTCAGAGCAGAGACGAAGTTCTGAGTGCCTTTTGTGCTGTCGAAAAGGACTCGGGACTTGTACATTTTGGACTTTGGCCACTTTGCAAACTGGCCAGCCAATGTCAGAAACCCCCAGCATTTTGGACTTTGGCCGACTCACTTTGGCCGTTTCTAGAACTGGCCGGCCAATGTCAGAAATTCCCAGCATTTTGGACTTTGGCCGACATCAAATCGGCCAGTTCTAGAAACGGCCGGCCAATTCTAGAATTGGCCGATTTCTGGTTTTGGCCGTAACATATATACTAAATAACATCTATGCTGTAAGAATAAAGCCTGATGTGTAGCCGTGTCACTAATAGAGATGGTCAACGAGATGGAAATAATTCCGCATTGATGCTGATTTATGCAAATGTATGCACTCCCTTTGCTGATGAAATCAAATAATTTGATATGTTATTAAAATTTGGTTTGGTGACTACAAATTAAAGGGTACCTGAGACGGATGAAAAGTAAAGTTTTATACATACCTGGGGCTTCCTCCAGCCCCCTTCAGGCTAATCAGTCCCTCGCTGTCCTCCACCACCCGGATCTTCTGCTAGGAGTCCTGGTAATTCAGCCAGTCAGCGCAGTCCGGCCGCATGCCGCTCTCACAGCCAGGAACATTCTGCACCTGCGCAATAGTGCTGCACAGGTGTAGTACGCTCCCGGCGGTGGAGTGTATGCATGCGCACTACGCCCGACTGGCTCAAGTACCTGGACTCATAGCAGAAGATCCAGGTGGTGGAGGAGGACAACGAGGGACTGATTATCCTGAAGGCGGCTGGAGGAAGCCCCAGGTATGTATAAAACTTTAATTTCATCAGTCTCAGGTTTACTTTGTTACAAAGTAGTACTATACTCTACATATGCACTCCCCACAGAGCTGCAGGGAATCCACTGAGAATGCTGTGCACATTGAACACAGAGGTGTTGTCTGTTTACAATCTCCTCATTCCCCTGCAGAGTACCTGCACATCATTCTTACATGTACCCACACTTACATTGCCTAGGGCCTGATAGATGTTCTTTGTTCCGGTTTGTACCTTTTACAAGTACTCTTACCAAGGACTAGTTTTAGTCTAAAAAGGGAATAAATATAGTAGTCTACATATCCTTCTCACTTCAGTTGTCTTGTAAAATTCCTAAGCGTTGGCAGTTAAGAGAAGAATTTCATGTTACATACTTTTAATCAACAAAATTGTAATATGCAAATTAGAGGAGTCGGAGTCGTGGAGTCGGAGTCGGTGGAATCCTAAACTGAGGAGTCGGAGTCGGTGGATTTTCGGACCGACTCCATAGCCCTGAAATATTGCGCTATATTTCGTTTACAAATAATGTTTTTCAAATTTATAAATCATTAAATAATGTTTATGAAATCGGCAATTGTAAAAACGTTAATCTTCCCTGTTTCAAAAGTGAAACTTACAATTACGTTTATAAAAAAAGATAATATATGTTTAATTGTTATAATTGTATATTATTGTGAATAACCTTCATTTATTGTTTGTTCTTATTATAAAATGTGAAAATATTGTTTATAACGATGATATAAATATAAGTACGTTCGTAATAAGTGTTGTAAAACATTAGTAAGTATTACAAAAATTTTACTAAAACTATACCTAAGCCTACTCTCATACAGAACCCTCCCTGTACCTATCCCTAACCCCTAGACCCCCCTGGTGGTGCCTAAACCTAAGACCCCCCTGGTGATGCCTAAACCCTAAGACCCCCCTGTTGGTGCCTAAACCTAAGACCCCCCTGGTGGTGCCTAACCCTAAGACCCCCCCTGGTGGTGCCTAAACCCAAGACCCCCCTGGTGGTGCCTAACCCTAAGACCCCCCCTGGTGGTGCCTAACCCTAAGACCCCCCTGGTGGTGCCTAAACCTGCAACTTACGTTACGTACTGATCGCTTTATTTTGTGAATAATAATGTTTTACAAACAGTAAGGGATAAAACTTTAAATAATGTTTTAGTTAGTTAAATACTAACTAAAACATGTATCTTCCTTCATTTATTTATTTATATATATTTTCCAATATGAATTTGGAGCATGAATCACGTGTTTAGGAATATGTCTATGGATATATGATCCTCTTCTTTTTGCACAGTGTATATTGGCATAGTAATGTGTATCTATTTGGCACTAGGCACTTTGCACTTGACACTTTTGAATTAGGCACTTTTTTGGCCTTCCCCATAAATTTTCTGATTATTATGAATTATTTAAATATCTTTGTCTATGGGCCGGAATATCAATTACTATTGATTTAAATTGGGAGATTTTAATTGATTTTAATATTTGTTTTACTTGGATTGTGAAATAAAGTTGTATTTACTCTTGCATCACATATGTGTAGAGCTGTTTTTTGACCCCTAATCAGGTGTTGGCCTAGATTGGCAGTTTTCTTGGAGTTTTTAGTTAGTTAAATAGGATAAATATGTTTAGTATTTTTATTAACATTATTTATCTCCGGCGCCCTTTTTTCCTGCTCGACGCCCATTAAACGCTATTTATTTTGGGAGTGAATGGCAGCGCCCTTTTTGTCCACTAGCTGCCTGCGCCCTTTTTTCCTGTTTCCACCTTTCACTGCCTGTGTGACTGCACTTTGTATTATACAATACCACCACCAGTCAGTGCATACCCTTTCCCTGCACCTGTGTGACTGCACAATTGTATTATAGCAGCAGTCACGGCATACCTTTTCCCTGCACCTGTGTGACTGAACAATTGTATTTTAGCAGCAGTCACTGCATACCTTTTCCCTGCACCTGTGTGACTGCACAATTGTATTATAGCAGCAGTCACTGCATACTTTTTCCCTGCACTTGTGTAACTGCACATTATATTATACCACCAGCAGTCAGTGCATACCTTTTTCCCTGCACCTGTGTGACTGCACAATTATATTATAGCAACAGTCACTGTATGCCTTTTCCCTGCACCTGTGTGACTGCACAATTGTAATATAGCAGCAGTCACGGCATACCTTTTCCGTGCACCTGTGTGACTACACAATTGTATTATAGCAGCAGTCAGTGCATACCTTTTCCCTGCACTTGTGTAACTGCACATTGTATTATACCACCAGCAGTCACTGCATACCTTTTCACTGCACCTGTGTGACTGCACATTGTATACCAGCAGTCACTGCACACTTTTTCACTGCACCTGTGTAACTGCACATTGTATTATCCTCCTTGGCGGTAATCCCGAGCTGAGCTCGGGGTATGCCGCCGGAGGTCGCCGCTCAGGCCCTGCTGGGCCGATTTGCGTTCTGCAAAAAGCAGCACACGCAGCCGGCACTTTGCCAGCCGCGTGTGCTGCCCGATCGCCGCCGCTCCGCGGCGATCCGCCGCGTGCAGCGGCGAAAGAGGGTCCCCCCAGCCGCCCGAGCCCAGCGCAGCCGGAACAAACAGTTCCGGCCGGCGCTAGGGGCTGGATCGGGCGGCTCTGACGTCAGGACGTCGACTGACGTCCATGACGTCACTCCGCTCGTCGCCATGGCGACGAGGAAAGCGAAACAAGATAGGCCGCTCATTGCGGCCTATCTTGTTACTTTCGATTGCCGGAGGCGATCGAAAGTACGCCTCCGGAGCGCCCTCTAGTGGGCTTTCATGCAGCCAACTTTCAGTTGGCTGCATGAAATATTTTTTTTTTAATTTAAAAAAAACCCTCCCGCAGCCTCCCTGGCAAAATAATTAAACCGCCAGGGAGGTTAAACCACCAGCAGTCAAGTCAAAAAATTGTTCAGTACATAACCTTTATCAAAATGAATGAGGCATGGATCCCGGAGGGCTACTGCCTGCCCGAAGACTAAGTCAGTCCCCACACACAGCATCTCTTCCTACACGCCGTGTGACTGCCTGCCCCAAGACTAAGTCAGTCCCCACACAGCATCTCTGCCTGCAGGCCGCTTGACTGCCTTCTCCGCCACCACCAACAGGGTCCAGGACATCAGGTGGATTTCTGAATTTTTATGGCCGCTGCTGCTAGCAGCGGCTACTACCAAACATAATAATAATTTTTCTGGTGCGTGTACATGCCTAATTTTTCTGGCTGCGCTGCGGCTGCAACAACAAGACAAAAGGCATGTACCTAGCAAACGCTGCCACACAGGAAGGAGGGCGGGGGCCCAGGTCCGACTCAAAAGGAAAGGCCTTAGCTCCCCTGTCCCTGCCATCCTACTAGCAAACGTCTGCTCACTCCCCAACAAACTGGATGAGCTGCTCCTCCTACTCGGCAGCAAACCCCAGATCAGCAAGAACACCCCTGTTCTCTGTTTTACCGAGACCTGGCTGTGCGACAGCATCCCTGACAACTCCCTACAGGTACCTGGCTACGACCTCCAAAGAGCAGACCGTGATGCAGCCCTCTCAGGGAAAACGAGAGGCGGAGGTATCTGCTTTTACATAAACACCTCCTGGTGCTCCAACACCACCACTCTCCACAAGGCCTGCACCCCAGATGTTGAACTCCTTGCCATAAAATGCAGGCCTCGGTACTCCCCGAGGGAGTTCTCCTCCCTTGTCCTCATTGGGGTCTACATTCCCCCTGACGCATGCACAAAGACTGCCCTGCAAGTACTCAACGACTGTATCTCGCGGTGGGAAACAGCCCTCCCTGAGGCCCTTTTCATCATCCTGGGCGACTTCAATAAGGCAAACCTTCGGTACGTGAGGCCCTTCTACAAGCAGCACATCACCTGCCCTACCAGGAACTGTAACACCCTGGACCACTGTTACACGGTCCACAAGAACGCTTATAAGGCCATCCAAGGAGCCCCCCTGGGGAACTCTGACCACAACACAATACACCTGATCCCCACCTACAGGAGGCTCCTGGAGAGATCAAAGCCCGTCACCAAAACTATTAAAAAGTGGACAGCAGATGCCAAACTGGAGCTCCAAGCTTGCTTTGAAACCACCGACTGGGGAACTCTGGAGGCACCCACCCTTGATGAATGGGCTGAGAATATCACCTCCTACATTAGCTTCTGTGAAGATGCATGTATTCCATCCAAGTCCTTCAGAGTCTACCCCAACAACAAGCCGTGGTTCAACGACAAGCTTCGCCGACTTCGGAAACGCAAAGAGGAAGCGCACAGGTCTGGCTCTCCAGAGGAATTCAGAGAGGCCAGGCTCACTCTGAAAAAAGAATTGCGAGCGGCAAAGAGGGCCTATGCCGAGAAGCTGGGGCTCTGCCTCCAGTCTACCAACACACGGGAGGTATGGAAAGGCCTGAGAGCAGCCACGAATTTCAAACCAGCATCCCAATCGGCGACCCCTAGCCAACGACTGGCGGAGGAGCTCAATGAGTTCTACTGTAGGTTTGAGCAACACCACAACCAGCCCGCGGGTCATCCAGCATCGACCCCTCCCTCTGGCGAACTCGGCGCCCTGGCTCCTAGCGTTGTTCTGGAATCGGCTGTACTCCGGCACCTCCAGAAGCTGAACCCCAGGAAATCTTCCGGCCCGGACGGTGTGTCGTCTACTTGCCTGCGAACCTGCGCCGATCAGCTAGCCCCTGCGCTCACCTCCCTGTTCAGGCAGTCACTATCTGACGGTACAGTCCCCTCCTGCCTAAAGAGGTCTATAATTGTACCAGTTCCAAAAAAACCAGGCAGTACCGAGCACAATAACTTCCGACCAGTGGCCCTAACCTCTAACATCATGAAGCTCCTCGAGCGGTTGGTCCTTGCCCACCTGAAGGGGTCCACGGACGCCCTTCTAGACCCGCTCCAATTTGCATATAGGGCAAACAGATCCGTGGAGGATGCCATCAATGTCAGCATGGCATACATCACTGAGCACCTGGACAGCCCGGCCTCCTACGCCAGGATCCTGTTCCTAGACTTCAGCTCGGCGTTCAATACGATCTGCCCAGACATCGTGATCACCAACCTGACGCAACTTGGAGTTGATCCTACTCTCCGAGCATGGATCAAGGACTTCCTGACAAATAGAACGCAACAGGTGAAGCTTGGCAACTACTACTCCAGCGTACGTACCACCAACACCGGGGCTCCACAAGGCTGTGTTCTGTCACCTCTACTGTTCTCCCTGTACACCAACAACTGCATCTCATACGCTGACTCTGTGAAAGTCATAAAATTCGCAGACGACACCACTATCATTGGCCTAATTGGAAGCAACGGGGAGCAGGAATATCGTAGCGAGGTCGAGAGAGTAGACAACTGGTGTAGAGACAACAACCTAGTTCTCAACACAGCAAAGACTGTTGAACTGGTGGTAGATTTCAGGAGGAATCCCCCCCCCCCCTCCGTCCGGTCATCATTGGAGGAACAGAAGTCTCTACTGTGTCATCGGTCCGGTTCCTGGGCACGACTCTCACTAACAACCTGAAATGGGAGCACAACACCACCAAAATTCAGAAGAAATCCCAGCAGAGGATGTTCTTCCTGCGCCAACTGAAGAGATTCGGCATGCCCAAGGAACTGCTGACCAGCTTCTATACTGCCACTATAGAATCCATCCTCTGCTCCTCAGTCATTGTCTGGTACGGGGGCGCAACGGCCAGCGACAAACAGAAACTGCAGAGAGTCATAACTGATGCAGAGAGAATCATCGGGTCTCCGCTTCCGCCTCTTGATCTCCTCCACTCCGCTAGGTTGAGGAAGAGGGCCTCCATGATCTCCCGTGACCCCTCCCACCCTGGCAGCCACTACTTCAAGCTCCTCCCACTGGGACGTCGCTATAGGACTATTCCATCCAAAACCACCAGGCGGAAGAATACCTTCTTCCCCCAAGCTGTACGGTCACTGAACTCCAACCTCCCCCGGCCCGGCCTGCTGTTCTAACTGCCGGGTTAGCCGGCCCCGGACGCTGCCTGCCTTGTTCCTATCCGAATATGGACTCGGGGCCCTTAACAGCATTTTATCTGTCTACTGCATTTTTATAACTGTCTACTGCATTTTTATAACTGTATGTGTTGTATGTCTGCCTACGTCACCTATGCCATGTGTACCACAAATAATTCCGACTACACCTCTGCTGTATTTGGCGAAATAAAACTGATTCTGATTCTGATGTGTCAATTCCCCTTCATGATCGTTACTTTGCTGCGGTGAAGGGGCTTGCGTATCACAATGAAGCAATGACCTATATGAGTGTGTTGGGGGGGGGGGGCACACCCAAGATAATAAGGTCATTGCTTCATTGTAGACAGACCAAATTCGATCAGCTGGACAGTCACTGTTGTTCTGTCATTGAGCTACCTCAGCCCGGCAACCATATGGGCTTGAAAACCACCATTGCCTGCACTCTCGCCATGGTGCACACCAGTCCAGTACGGCCGTCACTACACAAACAGCTGTTTGCGGTGCGTTACACAGTGAGTTTGGTCTGTCAGTGTGAAGCAGTACACTACTTACACTAACTGCTGATCCATGTATAGACCTACAAGATGTTTTCAAGCACTTTAGGCCTCCAATTTAGCAATGCAATATGATTTCTGCCTTTTGAGGATTATAACCCTGCTGTGCGTCAAATCCGTATTTTTCTTTGAGACTTTTGGCATGTATCCCACTCCGCCATGCCCCTCCCCCAGGTGTTAGACCCCTTGAAACATCTTTTCCATTACTTTTGTGGCCATAAACAGTGTTTGTAGTTTTTCAAGTTCGAGGTTTGAAAACCGAAAATCGGAGGTTCGAGCCATCTCTTGAGCGCAGGTTTAAACGTATCAAAGGTTGGTGAGTGACGGATGTGTTGTGGCAGAGGATTCCAGAGAAAGGGGTGAAGCACAAGTGAAATCTTGAATATGTGAATGTAAGGAGGTGATTCTAGAGAAGGTGAATAGAAGGTCATATGCAGATCTGAGATTGCGGTTGTGTTGGATTCCGGAAACTAGTAAGGATATATTTAAAGCTGGTGTGTGTGTGTGGTGTGTGTGTGCAGTGTGCGTGCGGTGTGGTTTGTGTGCGGTGTGTATGTGCGGTGCGTGTGTGCGGTGTGTACTTGGTGTGTGGTGTGTGTTTGGTGTGTTTGTGTGGGTGGGGGATGTGTGTGCGGTGTGTGTGTGCGGTGTGGTGTGTGTGTGCGGTGTGTGCGGTGTGTGTGTGTGTGTGTGTGTGTGTGTGTATGTGTATGTATGCGCAGTGTGTACGTGGTGTGTGTTTGGTGTGTGTGTGGGGGAGGATGTGTGTGTGTGTATGTGCGGTGTGTGGGGTGTGTGTGTGTGTGGTGCGTGTATGTGCGGTGTGTGTGTATGTGGTGTGTGTGTGTGAGGTGTGTGGTGTGTGTGCAGTGTGTGTGTGTGCGGTGTGTGGTGCGAGTATGTGTGGTGTGTGTGAATGTGGTGTGAGGTGTGAGGTGTGTGGTGCGTGTGTGAGGTGTGTGTGTGTGTGTATGTGTGTGTGTGTGTATGTGTGTGCGCGGTGTGTATCTTGTGTGTGCGGTGTGTGTATGGTGTGTGTGGTGTGTGTGTGTGTGCAGAGTGTGTGTGTGTGTGTGTGTGTGTGTGTGTGTGTGTGTGTGTGTGTGGTGTGTGTATGTGGTGTGAGGTGTGTGTGTGTGCGGTGTGTGTATATGTGGTGTGAGGTGTGTGTGTGTGTGTGAGGTGTGTGTGTGCGCGGTGTGTATGTGGTGTGAGGTGAGTGTGTGTATGTGGTGTATGTAGTGTGAGGTGTGTGTTTGTGGTGTGTGTGTGTGTGTGTGTGTGTGTGTGTGTGTATGTGCGGTGTGTGTATGTGGTGTGAGGTGTGTGTGTGTGGTGTGTGTATGTGGTGTGAGGTGTGTGTGCGCGGTGTGTGTATGTGGTGTGAGGTGTGTGTGTATGTGGTGTGAGTGTATGTGGTGTGAGGCGTGTGTGTGTGATCCTGAGGTCTGACTACACTGCCAGGAGAGGGGGGGAGTGGCGGTGGCGGCTAGAGGGGGGGCCTCCCTGTCACTCAATCACTACCTAAAGGGGCTCCCTGTCACTCACTCACTACCTTAAGGGCCTCCCTGGCACTCACTCACTGCCTAAAGGGGCTCCCTGGCACTCACTCACTACCCAAAGGGGCTCCCTGGCACTCACTCACTACCTAAAGGGCCTCCCTGGCACTCACTTACTGCCTAAAGGGCCTCCCTGGCACTCACTCACTGCCTAAAGGGGCTCCCTGGCACTCACTCACTATCTAAAGGGGCTCCCTGTCACTCACTCACTGCCTAAAGGGGCTCCCTGGCACTCACTCACTACCTAAAGGGGCTCCCTGGCACTCACTCACTGCCTAAAGGGGCTCCCTGGCACTCACTCACTACCTAAAGGGGCTCCCTGGCACTCACTCACTACCTAAAGGGGCTCCCTGGCACTCACTTACTACCTAAAGGGGCTCCCTGGCACTCACTCGCTACCTAAAGGGCCTCCCTGGCACTCACTCACTGCCTAAAGGGGCTCCCTGGCACTCACTCACTGACTAAAGGGGCTCCCTGGCACTCACTCACTGCCTGAATGGGCTCCCTGGCACTTACTCACTGCCTAAAGGGCCTCCCTGGCACTCACTCACTGCCTGAAGGGGCTCCCTGGCACTCACTCACTGCCTGAAGGGGCTCCCTGGCACTCACTCACTGCCTAAAGGGGCTCCCTGGCACTCACTCACTACCCAAAGGGACTCCCTGGCACTCACTCACGACCTAAAGGGCCTCCCTGTCACTCACTCACTGCCTAAAGGGGCTCCCTGTCACTCACTCACTGCCTAAAGGGGCTCCCTGTCACTCACTCACTACCTAAAGGGGCTCCCTGTCACTCACTCACTACCTAAAGGGGCTCCCTGGCACTCACTCACTACCTAAAGGGGCTCCCTGACACTCACTCACTACCTAAAGGGCCTTCCTGGCACTCACTCACTGCCTAAAGGGGCTCCCTGGCACTCACTCACTGCCTGAATGGGCTCCCTGGCACTTACTCACTGACTAAAGGGGCTCCCTGGCACTCACTCACTGCCTGAAGGGGCTCCCTGGCACTTACTCACTGCCTAAAGGGCCTCCCTGGCACTCACTCACTGCCTGAAGGGGCTCCCTGGCACTCACTCACTGCCTGAAGGGGCTCCCTGGCACTCACTCACTGCCTAAAGGGGCTCCCTGGCACTCACTCACTACCCAAAGGGACTCCCTGGCACTCACTCACGACCTAAAGGGCCTCCCTGTCACTCACTCACTGCCTAAAGGGGCTCCCTGTCACTCACTCACTACCTAAAGGGGCTCCCTGGCACTCACTCACTACCTAAAGGGGCTCCCTGACACTCACTCACTACCTAAAGGGCCTTCCTGGCACTCACTCACTGCCTAAAGGGGCTCCCTGGCACTCACTCACTGCCTGAATGGGCTCCCTGGCACTTACTCACTGCCTAAAGGGCCTCCCTGGCACTCACTCACTGCCTGAAGGGGCTCCCTGGCACTCACTCACTGCCTGAAGGGGCTCCCTGGCACTCACTCACTGCCTGAAGGGGCTCCCTGGCACTCACTCACTACCTAAAGGGGCTCCCTGGCACTCACTCACTACCTAAAGGGGCTCCCTGGCACTCACTCACTACCTAAAGGGGCTCCCTGGCACTCACTCACTACCTAAAGGGGCTCCCTGGAACTCACTCACTGCCTAAAGGGCCTCCCTGTCACTCACTCACTGCCTAAAAGGGCTCCCTGTCACTCACTCACTACCTAAAGGGGCTCCCTGGCACTCACTCACTGCCTAAAGGGCCTCCCTGGCACTCACTCACTGCCTAAAGGGGCTCCCTGGCACTCACTCACTATCTAAAGGGGCTCCCTGGCACTCACTCACTGCCTAAAGGGGCTCCCTGGCACTCACTCACTACCTAAAGGGGCTCCCTGGCACTCACTCACTGCCTAAAGGGGCTCCCTGGCACTCACTCACTGCCTAAAGGGGCTCCCTGGCACTCACTCACTACCTAAAGGGGTTTCCTGGCACTCACTCACTACCTAAAGGGGCTCCCTGACACTCACTCACTGCCTAAAGGGGCTCCCTGGCACTCACTCACTGCCTAAAGGGGCTCCCTGGCACTCACTCACTACCTAAAGGGGCTCCCTGGCACTCACTACCTAAAGGGGCTCCCTGGCATTCACTCACTACCTAAAGGGCCTCCCTGGCACTCACTCACTGCCTAAAGGGGCTCCCTGGCATTCACTCACTACCTAAAGGGCCTCCCTGGCACTCACTCACTGCCTAAAGGGGCTCCCTGGCACTCACTCACTACCTGAAGGGGCTCCCTGGCACTCACTCACTACCTAAAGGGGCTCCCTGGCACTCACTTACTACCTAAAGGGGCTCCCTGGCACTCACTCACTACCTAAAGGGCCTCCCTGGCACTCACTCACTGCCTAAAGGGGCTCCCTGGCACTCACTCACTGCCTGAAGGAGCTCCCTGGCACTCACTCACTACCTAAAGGGGCTCCCTGGCACTCACTCACTACCTAAAGGGGCTCCCTGGCACTCACTCACTGCCTAAAGGGGCTCCCTGGCACTCACTCACTATCTAAAGGGGCTCCCTGGCACTCACTCACTACCTAAAGGGGCTCCCTGGCACTCACTCACTGCCTAAAGGGGCTCCCTGGCACTCACTCACTGCCTGAAGGGGCTCCCTGGCACTCACTACCTAAAGGGGCTCCCTGGCACTCACTCACTACCTAAAGGGGTTTCCTGGCACTCACTCACTACCTAAAGGGGCTCCCTGGCACTCACTCACTGCCTAAAGGGGCTCCCTGGCACTCACTCACTGCCTAAAGGGGCTCCCTGGCACTCACTCACTACCTAAAGGGGCTCCCTGGCACTCACTCACTGCCTGAAAGGGCTCCCTGGCACTCACTCACTGCCTGAAGGGGCTCCCTGGCACTCACTCACTGCCTAAAGGGGCTCCCTGGCACTCACTCACTACCTAAAGGGGCTCCCTGGCACTCACTCACTGCCTGAAGGGGCTCCCTGGCACTCACTCACTGCCTGAAGGAGCTCCCTGGCACTCACTCACTACCTAAAGGGCCTCCCTGTCACTCACTATCGGGGTCCCTGTCACTCACTACCTAACTGGAGGCGCCTGTCACTCACTAGCTAACCTGGGGGTCCCTGTCACTCACTACCTAACTTGGGGGGCTACCATATTAACCTCCTTGCCGGTTATCCCGAGCTCAGCTCGGGGTAACCTGCGCAGGAGGATATCTCAGGCCCCGCTGGGCCGATTTGCATAATTTTTTTTTTGTTACAAGCAGCTAGCACTTTGCTAGCTGATTGTAACTTCCGATCGCCGCAATCCGCCGCGCCGAGTCATTCCCCCCCGCCCCAGAGCCCTGCGCTGCCTGGCCAATCAGTGCCAGGCAGCGCTGAGGGGCGGATCGGGATTCCCTATGACGTCCCGACGTCCATGACGTCGGTGACGTCATCCCGCCCCGTCGCCATGGCGACCGGGGAAGCCCTGCAGGAAATCCCGTTCTCAACGGGATTTCCTGCATACTCTGAAGGCGATCGGAGTGGGTGGGGGGATGCCGCCGCTCAGCGGCTATCATTCAGCAAGCCCTGGGCTTGCTACATGATTTAAAAAAAAAAAAAATTAAAAAAAAGTGCGGCGCTGCCTCCTTGCCGGATTTTTTAGACCGGCAAGGAGGTTAAGGGGGCATTCTGCCTATTTATGTGAAATGCTGTCTATTTATGTGCCTCATGACTGCTGAATTTGTCTTGTTGGGAGCCTTATGATTTGTTGGGGGCCTCAAGATTGCTGAATCTGTCTTGTTGGGGGGCTCATGGTTTGTTGGGGGCCTCATGATTGCTGAATTTGTCTTGTTGGGGGCCTCATGATTTGTTGGAGGCCTCATGATTGCTGAATTTGTCTTGTTGGGGGCCTCATGATTTGTTGGGGGCCTCATGATTGCTGAATTTGTCTTGTTGGGGGCCTCATGATTTGTTGGGGGCCTCATGATTGCTGAATTTGTCTTGTTGGGGGTCACATGATTGCTAACTGCGAGACTATGGGAAAAGCTGAATCCTTATCATATGAGACAATAGACCTATAAGTAAACCTACTTTTTTAGCTTTTTAAAACAGAAAATAAAACTGGGAGGTTCTAAAAAATTGAATACATTTTTCAGGAGTAGGATGGATGAAATTGTTTATCTTCACAGTCTATTTTCAACTTGGATTTTCCATAATGTTCATGTATGAGTTAAAACATTTGTACAGTATTTAGTTTAAATTGCTGTTACCACTTTGCGATAGATAAGTGATTTTTGGGTTGCAGTTTGGGCACTCGGCCTCCAAAAGGTTCGCCACCACTGTCATAATCTAATGTCCCACCATTGCTAGGTTCATGTAAATTTGTCTCCACCCGTTACCACACCTATATTCTGGTCCATGGCCCACCCATTTTTCGGTGCGGCGCGATAAGCACGCCGCACAATGTGATCCTCATATTTTTGGCACGCTAGCTGCAGTGTGCTGAATTCTGCTGCCTATAGTATGTACAGTATACGCTGTTCTCTAGTGCCTGCACTGTGTGCTTATTTACCTCCAGTGTGTACAGTGTGTAAGGTGTTACTCTGTGCCTTTACTGATTGTAAACCAGCTATATTGTATGCTGATCCCTGCTACTTTTAGTATGTACAGTATTAGCTGTAAAGCCTGGTACACACATACAATTTTGATTTGCCAATTTTAGCTCTGTTCATAAAATTCATTGTCTGTTGGCCCACTTACTGCACGGGGGTGGTAAAATTGGAGGTCAGTGATTGACCAATCAAAATTGTATGTGCGTATACATCTTTGATCTATGCCTATACTGATTGTAAATTATCTAAATAAAGGACAGGGGGCTCCATCCAATATTTCGATGGGCAGGCCCGTTATCTGTAGCTTACACCGCTGCTAAGTTCATGTACATTTGGCCCCATACATGGCCACGCCCACTCACCTCATGGCCACGCCCATTTTTTGCCACGGCGCGCTCCCCACCTGGTGCCCACAGGTGCCCCCGATCTCCAAGGACCCTAGAAACGCCCCTGGATAAGATAAAGGGGTTTATCTATAACTGAACTTAATTCCGTTAGGACCCGAGGATGCATGCCATCCTGGCCAGGTGCCTTGTCTATTTTTAATTTATTTAGTCTTGCCTTCACTTCTTCCTGCGTTAAGTATTTAATATTACAGTTAGAAGATTGAGACTCTTCTGCCTCTGTAATTTTCAACAATGCTGTTTCTTTTGTGAAGACAGAAGCAAAGAAAGCATTTAATAACTCTGCCTTACCTTGGTCATCCACCATTGAGTTCCCACCCTCATCCTTTAGGAGTCCTATACAGTCAACCTTTCTTTTTTTAGAGTTAATGTACTTGTAAAACTTTTTTGGGTTAGCTTGGATATCCCCAGCGATTTGTTTTTGAGCTTCAATCTTTGCCTGCCTAATTTCTTTTTTACAATTTTTATTGCACTCCTTATAATTGCTTAGTGCAGCCTCGGTCCCCTCCTGTTCTAAGACCTTATAGGCATTCTTTTTCCTCTTCATTTTATCTTTAACCGTTCTATTCATCCATAGAGGCCTTTTTTTATTCCTAGATATTTTGTTTCCATATTGGATATACATACTACAATATTGATTGAGTATAAGTTTAAAAGCTTGCCATTTCCCTTCAGTGTCTTCCCCTTGTAGTACATTATCCCAGTTCACCAAACTTAGTGCCTGCCTAATTTGATTGAACTTTGCTTTTCTAAAATGTATAGTTTTAGTGGTCCCGCTGCCCCGCGGCCTATCAGTCACCAGATCAAACGTTATCATGTTGTGATCACTATTTCCCAAATGTTCTTGAACCTGCACATTTGATACATTATCTGGTCTATTAGAAATGATCAGATCCAGTAACGCATTCCCCCTAGTTGGTTCCGTTACCATTTGAGTCAAGTAATTGTCCTGTAGTGCTGCCAGAAATCTGCTGCTTTTACCAGAATGGGTAGCCTCAATACTCCAGTCAATGTCTGGAAAGTTGAAGTCGCCCATAATCATGACCTCTTTTTTACTTGCAGCTTTTTCAATCTGCTGTAGTAATCGCAGTTCTGCAGCTTCATTAATAAGAGGTGGCCTGTAGCATACCCCAATAAGCAATTGGCAACTTTTATTTCCACCATGAATATTTACCCAAACGGACTCCACATCTTCGCAATCTTCCTCCACCTCATCGTTAAGAATTCTTAACAAAGAGACAAACCCCTCCACCTTTTTTCCCTGTTCTATCCTTCCTAAACATATTGTATCCTTTTAAATTAGCTATCCAGTCATGGCTTTCATCCATCCATGTCTCGGTTATTCCCACAATGTTATAGCCTTTGTCATTCAGAATGAACTCTAGTTCGTCTTTTTTTTTTTGCAAGGTTACCATGCACTTGATATTTTTACCACCACATTTACCAATTTTGTTTACATGAAATGGGCTACTTGAATTTTTACCAACCTCCTTAATCTTTATACTGTCCCCACCCCCCTCTCCACCCCCCATAATGTTAGGTTACCACTGCCTTTTTACCTTATCTTGTCTACGTATTGAGACTTTATCCTCCCGCCTCCCCCCAGATCCTAGTTTGAAATCTCCTCCAACCGTTTAGCCATCTTCTCCCCCAATGCAGCTGCACCCTCCCCATTAAGGTGCAGCCCATCCCTGCTGTAGAACCTGTAGCCGACAGCAAAGTCTGCCCAGTTCTCCAGGAACCCAAACCCTTCCTTCCTACACCAATTTCTCAGCCACTTATTTAACTCCCTAAGCTCCCTCTGTCTCTCAGATGTAGCGCGTGGCACTGGCAGTATTTCAGAGAACACCACCTTGGAGGTCCTTGCTTTAAGGTTATCTCCAAGTACCTGAAAATCATTTTTGAGGACCTTCCATCTCCCACTAACTTTGTCATTGGTGCCAATGTGTACCATGACAGCCGGGTCTTCCCCAGCCCCACCCAGTAATCTGTCAATTCTTTCCGCTACATGCCGAACCCGAGCACCCGGGAGGCAACAGACTGTACGGCATTCACGGTTTCTTCGAAAGATTACCCTATCTGTGCGCCTAATAATTGAATCCCCTACCACCAGTACCTATCTAGCTTTAAGGCCCATACACACATCGGATTTTTCTGAACGACGGGTCGTTTGAACGTCCCGTCGTTCAGTCGTTCGCACGCGGAATCAGACGTGTGTACGGACTATCGTTCGCGTGATAAGACTGGTTTCCAACCAGTCTTATCACGCAAACGATAGTCTGTACACACGTCGGATTTGACGTGCGAACGACTGAACGACGGAAAGTTCAAACGACGGATCGTTCGCAAAAATCCGACGTGTGTATGGGCCTTTAGCTGCACTCCTATTCCCTTTCTCGTTACAGCAGTCTGCCCCTTGGTTGCTAAGGAGCACATCCTGCTGCAGCATTGCTACTCCAGAATCATCATCCCCAATATTACGCAAACAAGCATACTTATTAGGGAGGGACAAATCAGGACTAGCCTCTCTGCCACTTTTTCCCCTACCCCTTCTAACTGTGACCCAACTAGCGGCTGCCTCTGCTTCTTGCTCCGACTGTACTCCACCCACCTCATCTTCAATGGTTCCATCCAGCGTCTGGATCGTGAGATCCAAGCTCTTCTCCATGTTGTGTATGCTTCTCAGTGTTGCGAGATGCTTATTTAGCTCTGCGACTTCTGCCTCTAACTGAGCAACACGCACACACCCAGGGCAACAGTAAACACCCTCAATCCACTGATCAAGGCATGCACACACACACCTGTGTATGTGCGGTGTGTGTGTGTGTGTATGTGGTGTGTGTGTGAGGTGTGTGTGCGGTGTGTGTGTGTGTGCGGTGTGTGGTGCGAGTATGTGTGGTGTGTATGTGGTGTGAGGTGTGTGGTGCATGTGTGTGTGTGTGTGATGTGTGTATGTGTGTGCGCGGTGTGTGTTTGTTGTGTGTGTGTGTATGTTGTGTGGTGTGTGTATGTGGTGTGAAGTGAGGTGTGTGTGTGTATGCGGTGTGTGTGTGTGTGTGTGTGTGTGTGTGTGTGTGCGGTGTGTGTGTGCGGTGTGTGTGTGCGGTGTGGTGTGTGTGTGCAGTGTGTGTATGTGGTGTGAGGTGTGTGTGTGTGGTGAGGTGCGTGTGTGCACGGTGTGTGTATGTGGTGTGTGTTGTGTGTGTGTTGTGTGCGGTGTGTGTATGTGGTGTGTGTGTATGTGGTGTGAGGTGTGTGTGTGTGCGCGGTGTGTGTATGTGGTGTGTGTGTGTGAGAGGTGTGTGTGTGTGTCTGTCTGTGTGTGCTGTGTGGTGTGTGTATGTGGTGTGAGGTGTGTGTGTGTGTGTGGTGTGTGTATATGTGGTGTGAGGTGTGTGTGTGTGTGGTGTGTGTATATGTGGTGTGAGGTGTGTGTGTGCGCGGTGTGTGTATGTGGTGTGTGTTGTGTGTGTGTGGTGTGTGTGTGAGGTGTGTGTGGTGTGTGTATGTGGTGTGAGGTGTGTGTGTGCGCGGTGTGTATGTGGTGTGAGGTGTGTGTGTGCGCGGTGTGTGTATGTGGTGTGTGTAACAGTGTATGTGGTGTGTGTGGTGTGTGTGTGAGGTGTGTGTGGTGTGTGTATGTAGTGTGAGTTGTGTGTGTGCGCGGTGTGTGTTGTGTGTGAGGTGTGTGTATGTGGTGTGAGGTGTGTGTGTGCGCGGTGTGTGTATGTGATGTGAGGTGTGTGTGTGCGCGGTGTGTGTATGTGGTGTGAGGTGTGAATGTGCGCGGTGTGTGTATGTGGTGTGAGGTGTGTGTGTGCGGTGTGTGTGGTGTGTGTGGTGTGTGTATGTGGTGTGAGGTGTGTGTGTGTGCGCGGTGTGTGTATGTGGTGTGTGTGTGTGTGAGGTGTGTGTGTGTGTGGTGTGTGTGCGGTGTGTGTATGTGGTGTGAGGTGTGTGTGTGTGTGTGTGTGTGGTGTGTGTATATGTGGTGTGAGGTGTGTGTGTGCGCGGTGTGTGTATGTGGTGTGTGTTGTGTGTGTGTGAGGTGTGTGTGGTGTGTGTATGTGGTGTGAGGTGTGTGTTTGCGCGGTGTGTATGTGGTGTGAGGTGTGTGTGTGCGCGGTGTGTGTATGTGGTGTGTGTAACAGTGTATGTGGTGTGTGTGGTGTGTGTGTGAGGTGTGTGTGGTGTGTGTATGTGGTGTGAGGTGTGTGTGTGCGCGGTGTGTGTATGTGGTGTGAGGTGTGTGTGTGCGCGGTGTGTGTATGTGGTGTGAGGTGTGAGTGTGCGCTGTGTGTGTATGTGGTGTGAGGTGTGTGTGTGCGCGGTGTGTGTATGTGGTGTGTGTATGTGGTATGTGGTGTGTGGTGTGAGGTGTGTGTGTGTGCGCGGTGTGTGTATGTGGTGTGTGTGTGTGTCTGTGTGTGTGCGGTGTGAGGTGTGTGTGCGGTGTGAGGTGTGTGTGGGGTGTGTGTATGTGGTGTGTGTGTATGTGGTGTGAGGTGTGTGTGTGTGTGCGCGGGGTGTGTATGTGGTGTGTGTGTGTCTGTGTGTGTGCGGTGTGAGGTGTGTGTGGTGTGTGTGTGAGGTGTGTATGTGGTGTGTGTGTATGTGGTGTGAGGTGTGTGTGCGGTGTGTGTGTGAGGTGTGTGTGTGTGGTGTGTGGTGTGTGTGTGAGGTGTGTGTGAGGTGTGTGTGTGGTGTGTGTGTGTATGTGGTGTGTGTGGTGTGTGTATGTGTTGTCTGTGTGTGTGTGTGTGGGGGGGGGGGGGGTGGTATGTGTCTGTGTGTGTGTGCGGTGTGTGTGTGATGCGCAAAGTAGGGTGCCTTATAGTTTTTTATAAGGGGGGAAGTAACCAAAATTTTGCCATGGGGCCCCATGATTTATAGATATGCCCCTGTGTCCCATGTTACGGAAATGAAATAGAATGATCGAGCAACCAAGATTGCACTTAATTGTATGTTGTAGGGGGATCTACAGAGCTATATGGGACATGTGCATACATGGATCTGGTAAATTGTAGCTAATCCTTCAAAAGATTACAGTTAATGCAGAATACATACAGAAGAACCTTTTTAGCTATTCTGATAACATTTGCAACCTATCCAACTAACGTCTGCCTGGCAACTGGTGATAGCACTGTTTATATTTTCCTATTGGACAGAGATTAAGCAGCAGCCAATCGATGCACAGGACAATCCTCCTGTGTACAGAATTACTGACTCACTGTGTAAGTTTGTTTCAATTTCATCTTCGTTCTGCTGAAGTTCGGAGGCTGTTTGTCTTGTTCCACCCACATATCACAGCCCGGGGGGGTGAAGATGTCCCCCCTTCTCCTCCTGCTGGTGCTGGGGTTGTCAGGGGTGTATTGTGGTGAGTATGGGGGTCACTGACATATGTAATAATTATTATAATAGTCATGGGAGGGTAGTTTCACAATGTCTCTTTATGCTGGGAATACATGGTTCGTTTTGTAGCCATTTAGATGGCTCGATAGATAATTTCCGACATGTGCGATCTCTGGCCAGATCGTTTCGTCGCTAGATTCCGCATTGACCACAATGGAAATCCCACCCCCCCCCTGAAAATGCCAGCAGCCTTTACTCACCTCCCAGGCTCCAGCGATGAGCAGCTCTAGCCCCCTCCGCTTTGCCCACAGCCTCGCACGCACTGCCGATAAGTTCCAGGTCGCGGCTTGAGGACGTCATCAAGTCAGGACCCGACCCTTATGTCGGAGCTAGCAGAGATGCCGGCCAGAGCGGAGGGGAGCGACGATCGCCGGGGTAACGTCAGGAAGGTGAGTGGATCCTCTTCTTCCCCTCCTACCGCCACTGCTTTAACCACTTAACATCTCAGTCGTTTTCAGCTTATGCATCCGAGCAATGTTCACCTCCCATTCATTAGCCTATAACTTTATCACTACTTATCACAATGAACTGATCTATATCTTGTTTTTTCCGCCACCAATTAGGCTTTCTTTGGGGGGTACATTTTGCCAAGAGCCACTTTACTGTAAATGCATTTTAACAGGAAGAATAAGAAAAAAAATGAAAAAATTCATTATTTGTCAGTTTTCGGCCATTATAGTTTTAAAATAATACATGCCTCCATAATGAAAACCCACGTATTGTTATTGCCCATTTGTCACGGTTATTTCACCATTTAAATTATGTCCCTATCACAATGTATCGCGACAATATTTTATTTGGAAATAAAAGAGCATTTTTTTCCGTTTTGCATACATCACTATTTGCAAGCTTATAAAAAAAAATAGAGAGAAATATTTCATCTTTACATAGATATTTAAAAAGTTTAGACCCTTAGGTAAATATTTATGTGTTTTTTTTTTTTTTAATAGTAATTTTTTTTTTTTATTAAACATTTTATGTGGGCATTTTTGGGAGGGTGGGATATAAAAGTGTTTTATTTGGGGAAATATTGGTGTATTGTAATGTTTTTGGGCATTTACTTGTAGTTTTACTTTTTGGCCACAAGATGGCAATCTCGATTTTTTTTTACATGACGTCACTCTAAGCGTACAATGTACGCTTAGAGGGACACAGCTTCAGAAAGAGCGAAGCTTCCGAGAGAAGCTGTCGCTTTTTCAGCGGGGGAGAGGAATCAATGATCGGGCTCCATAGCCCGATACATTGATTCCGTGGCTACCGACTCCGCGTCTGGGAGTGCGCGTGCATGATCGGCCGCGGGAGCACGCCTGTCCTCCTTGACGTTTTTATACGTCAAGGAGGACAAAGTGGTTAATAGTGATCACTATGATCCACCGGCGATCATAGTGATCAGAAGCCAATCGCGATGGCTCCTGATCACTGAGTGGAGATGTCAGCTGTCAGATGACAGCTTAATCTCCCCTCTCGGGTGCGCATGATTGCGTTGGGAGCAAAAGCAGCAGGTGGTGTAAATTCTACGCTGCATCAGAGTTAGACAGCCACAAGTGAGGCATAGGATTTACTACCACCGGTCCCCAAAATGTTAACCTTTTTGCTTCCCAGAAGCTAGAACCTTCAATATTTTTAAGCTGGGGGTCTGTTGGCACAGAAGTAGTCTCATGGGTCCCCTCCCAACTGTGAACATTTGAAGATATGGGGGCTTACATTTTATGAGGGCAACTGTACAGTATCGTTGAAGCCCCTTCAAAACCAGCTTGGGGAGCCTGAAAACCTAAGGGATTTTAATCACATCATGCAAAATAGACGTTTATGAATGACCTACTTGCTGAAATGCACATGAACGCGCAGTGTTCACGCTCGCCTGTGTGAGCGCCTTTTAAAATTTCAGTGCATGGCATGAAGTAGTTAAACATGGCAGCACAATTTGATTTTCCTTGGTCACTTCCGCCGCTTGGTGGCTCCTAGAATGCCCCTCCCCCATCTGAGAAGTCCCACTGCACTAATCTAAGTATGATGAGGAATCATTGGTATGCTGCAGCCAAATTCTCCCCATGATTTCTAGCTACGCCCCTGTGCTCCATGTTACAGAAATGAAATAAACTGAAAATTGTATGGGTAGCAGGAAAAAAGGGCGTCAGCTGAGGGTGGACGAAAAGGGCACCACCATACACTCTGCAATTATCTTTAATATGACAAATAAAGCAGAAAAAAGGGCACCCAATAAATATCGTTAATAACATTGGAACATTAAGGTTTTTGAAATATGTTATTGTTTTAGAAGCTTGCAACGTTATAGGTTTTTTCATTTTATTTAGTTTGTATGTACAGATTTTACGTCATCCAATATGTTATTGTATCTATGTGTAAAAGTGTGTTTCTACAGAGTAAGTGGTTAGGGTTAGGCACCACCAGGGGGAGTGGTTAGGGTTAAGCATTACCAAGGGGAGTGGTTAGGATTAGGCACCACCAGGGGGAGTGGTTAGGTTTAGACACCACCAGGGGGAGTGGTTAGGGTCAGGGGCGTAGGGCCTGTGGTCGCAACGGTCGCCTCGGCGACCGGGCCCGGCTCCTGAAGAGGCGGGGGAGGGGCCCGGGGGGCCCATGTCCGTTTGGACTCGGAGATCCCTGCGTGCGTTATTGGGAGGGGGGAGCTGCAGCCGTGGGGAGGGCAGTCCGACCACTCCCCGGGCCCCCCCCTCCCCCTCAGATGCAGAGTGCGCAGCGCACGGAAGCGCTGTAGGCAGAACTCACCTGCCTGCGTTCCAAGCGCCGCTGGTCTCCTCCCGCTCTGCATAGATCTGCTGTTACACACTGCTTCCGGCTAAACAGGAAGCAGTGTGTAACAACATCTATACAGAGCGGGAGGAGACCAGCGGCGCAGGGACGGAGGTGAGTTCAGCCTACAGCGCTTCCGTGCGCTGCGCACTCTGCATCTGAGGGGGGGGGGGGGGGGGCAGCTAGCGACCTACCTACCTACCTACCTAACCTATCCTGGGGGCAGCTACCTACCTAACCTACCCTGGGGGGCCAGCTACCTACCTAACCTATCCTGGGGGGCCAGCTACCTACCTAACCTATCCTGGGGGGCCAGCTACCTACCTAACCTATCCTGGGGGGCCAGCTACCTACCTAACCTATCCTGGGGGGCCAGCTACCTACCTAACCTATCCTGGGGGGCCAGCTACCTACCTAACCTATCCTGGGGGCCAGCTACCTAACCTATCCTGGGGGGCCAGCTGCCTACCTAACCTATCCTGGGGGGCCAGCTACCTACCTAACCTATCCTGGGGGGCCAGCTACCTACCTAACCTATCCTGGGGGGCCAGCTACCTACCTAACCTATCCTGGGGGGCCAGCTACCTACCTAACCTATCCTGGGGGCCAGCTACCTAACCTATCCTGGGGGGCCAGCTACCTACCTAACCTATCCTGGTGGGCAGCTACCTACCTAACCTATCCTGGGGGGCAGCTACCTACCTAACCTATCCTGGGGGCAGCTACCTACCTAACCTATCCTGGGGGGCCAGCTACCTACCTAACCTATCCTGGGGGGCCAGCTACCTACCTAACCTATCCTGGGGGGCAGCTACCTACTCTAACCTATCCGGGGGGGCAGCTACCTACTCTAACCTATCCTGGGGGGCCAGCTACCTACCTAACCTATCCTGGGGGGCCAGCTACCTACCTAACCTATCCTGGGGGGCCAGCTACCTACCTAACCTATCCTGGGGGGCCAGCTACCTACCTAACCTATCCTGGGGGGCAGCTACCTACCTAACCTACCCTGGGGGGCCAGCTACCTACCTAACCTATCCTGGGGGGCCAGCTACCTACCTAACCTATCCTGGGGGGCAGCTACCTACCTAACCTATCCTGGGGGGCCAGCTACCTACCTAACCTATCCTGGGGGGCCAGCTACCTACCTAACCTATCCTGGGGGGCCAGCTACCTACCTAACCTATCCTGGGGGGCCAGCTACCTACCTAACCTATCCTGGGGGGCCAGCTACCTACCTAACCTATCCTGGGGGGCCAGCTACCTACCTAACCTATCCTGGGGGGCAGCTACCTACCTAAGCTATCCTGGGGGGGCAGCTACCTAACCTATCCTGGGGGGGCAGCTACCTAACCTATCCTGGGGGGGCAGCTACCTACTTAACCTATCCTGGGGGGCCAGCTACCTACCTAACCTATCCTGGGGGGCAGCTACCTACCTAACCTACCCTGGGGGGCCAGCTACCTACCTAACCTATCCTGGGGGGCAGCTACCTACCTAACCTACCCTGGGGGGCCAGCTACCTACCTAACCTATCCTGGGGGGCCAGCTACCTACCTAACCTATCCTGGGGGGCAGCTACCTACCTAACCTATCCTGGGGGGCCAGCTACCTACCTAACCTATCCTGGGGGGCCAGCTACCTACCTAACCTATCCTGGGGGGCCAGCTACCTACCTAACCTATCCTGGGGGGCCAGCTACCTACCTAACCTATCCTGGGGGGCCAGCTACCTACCTAACCTATCCTGGGGGGCCAGCTACCTACCTAACCTATCCTGGGGGGCAGCTACCTACCTAAGCTATCCTGGGGGGGCAGCTACCTAACCTATCCTGGGGGGGCAGCTACCTAACCTATCCTGGGGGGGCAGCTACCTACTTAACCTATCCTGGGGGGCCAGCTACCTACCTAACCTATCCTGGGGGGGCCAGCTACCTACCTAACCTATCCTGGGGGGCCAGCTACCTACCTAACCTATCCTGGGGGGCAGCTACCTACTCTAACCTATCCGGGGGGGCAGCTACCTACTCTAACCTATCCTGGGGGAAAGCTACCTAATCTATCCTGGGGGGCAGCTACCTAACCTATCCTGGGGGGCACCTACCTCATCTAACCTATACTGGGGGGCAGCTACCTAATCTAACCTATACTGGGGGGCACCTACCTATCTAACCTGGGGGCACTTAATTGTCTAACCTGTATTCGGGGCACCTAGCTAGCCTATACAGGTGGCAACTATACTGGCTACCTATATTGGAGGCACCTACCTAACTAACCTATACTGGGGGCACCTACCTATCTAACCTATGCTGGGGGCAACTATTCTGGCTACCTATATTAGAGGCACCCACCTAGCTAACCTGTACTGGCGGCGCCTGCCTATCTAACCTATACTGGGGGCAACTATACTGGCTACCTATGCTGGAGGCACCTACCTGGCTAACCTATACCGGGGGCAACTATACTGGCGTACCTATGCCTGGCTACCTATACTGGGGGGACCTATAGCTGGCTATAGGGATTCGGATATGTGTGTGCGTCGGGTGTTGCCGGGGGAGGGGGGCTGTTGTTGCCGTGGGGGGGGCCCACATCCAGATTCCGCATCGGGGCCCAGAGGTTTGTAGCTACGCCACTGGTTAGGGTTAGGCACCACCAGGGGGAGTGGTTAGGGTTAGGCACCACCAGGGGGAGTGGTTAGGATTAGGCACCACCAGGGGGAGTGGTTAGGGTTGGGCACCACCAGGGGGAGTGGTTAGGGTTGGGCACCACCAGGGGGAGTAGTTAGGGTTAGGCACCACCCGAGCAGCGCTGTTTATCGATAACCTAGTTTGACAAGGATGTTTATCGTTATCAGATTTCGTTATCCACTGGCGCCATTTCGTTATCTAGCTGGGCCCTTTTTTCCTGTGCCCTTTTTTCACGCACACATTGTACAGTGTATCTACAACTATTGAAAAATGTGACATGAGCATACATGGATCTGGTAAATTGCAGCTAATCCTTCACCAAAGATTATAGTTAGTGCAGTTACTAAAGAATCACATACAGAAACACCTTTCTAGCTATTCTGGTAACATTTGCAACCTGTCTAACGACTGCCTGGCAACTGGTGATCACTTCATACTTATTTTCTTATTGGACAGAGACTAGGCAACAGCCAATCAGAGCAGAGAACTTCTCCTGTTTTTACAGAAATACTGACTCACTGCATGAGTTGGTTGCACTTTCATCTCTGCTGAAGTTTAGAGGGTGTTTTTCTTCTGGAGATGTTCCCCCTCCTCCTGCAGCTGGTTCTGGGGGTGTCAGGGGTGTATTGTGGTGAGTATGGGGGTCACTGACATATGTTATAACAGACATGAGGTGTTTGATTCACAAAGTTTCTTTAGTGGTGTTATTATCATACATGGTTCCTCAATGTTGTACTCTTTAAGGTGTTTATTGTTATTTTACTGACTGTGAAAGTTGTGTGCGGTAAAGTGAAGTATTGTTTGTTATTAAATTACAGATTAAATTCATAAACTAAAAAAACAAATGTACACATATGCTTTAAAGGAAACCTGATATAGATATTATTGGTGTATTTATGCTTACCTGGGGCTTCCTCCAGACCCGGTAGGTGCATGGGCTCCCTCGTCATCCTCTCTGGCCGCTCCATTCTCTTGTAAATCTCCCCCAGTAA
Organism: Hyperolius riggenbachi; assembly: GCF_040937935.1. NCBI lineage: Eukaryota > Metazoa > Chordata > Amphibia > Anura > Hyperoliidae > Hyperolius > Hyperolius riggenbachi. Next base: position 40,048,028 of record NC_090653.1, on the reverse strand, counting down.
TCTGGTCAATTGTGGACAGCCATGAACTTCTGCATCACTTTGTTCTCTTATAACCCTCCTCGGTAATGTGGCCGGCCGTGCTCTTTGCACATGTACAGCTCCTCCTCATGTGCACCCCATATCCATCTCCTGCAGCCGGTAGTGTTCTGCACCTGTGCAGTAGTACTGCGCAGAATGCTCCCTGGCATGGGAGTGTGGTGTGGGTGTGCGCGGCTGGGCAATGCATGCATAAAAATGCACGACTGGCCAGATTACGGGGGGATTTACAAGAGAACGGAGCGGCCAGAGAGGACAGCAAAGGAGCACACGCACCTCATGGGGCTAGAGGAAGCCCCAGGTAAGTATAAATACACTAGTAAGGCCCATCTCAGGTACACTTTTTAATTTATAGCATAGTGTTTGTTGATACTGTATTATATACAGTGCTGCCCATAATTATTCAAACCCCTGGCAAATTTTGACTTAAAGTTACTTTTATTCAAGCAGCAAGTAATTTTTTGACGGGAAATGACATAGGTATCTCCCAAACGATAATAAAACGATGTACAAGAGGCATTATTGTGGAAAAAACATTTCTCAGCTTTTATTTACATTTGAGCAAAAAGTGTCCAGTCCAAAATGATTCATACACTTCACAAACTGTCACAGTCTGTGGGAAAATCCAAAGTTCTGTACTATTCTGAATAGTCCAAGCTGTTCTAAAGCATCCTAATTACCCTTTTGGGAACAGCTGGGAACAGCTGTTTTAATCAACTCAACAGGTGAATAACAACAGCTCTCTGCAGTTGGTTTGTGGACAGTCCTGGCTAAGATAAAAGCTCAAGGAGGACCTGCGGCTGCGCATTGTGGCTGCTCACAAGTCAGAAAAGGGCTGCAAGGCCATTTTTAAATGTTTTCTATTTCCAGTGGCTACAGTGCAAAGTATTATTAAAAAATACAAGATGTTCTGCACTGTGGAAAATCTCAGAGGACGTGGTCGGAAGCCAAAAGTGACACCTGTGCTGGCCAGGAGGATAGTGAGACAGGTGATAAAAAATGCAAGTATCACCACCAAGGCCATCCCGGTAAATCTGGGCTCTGCTGGTGGCAATGTCTCAAGGCAGACAATCCAATGGACACTGCACACTGCTGGGATGCAGAACACGGACACCCCTTCTTCAGATAAGGCGCACAAAAGCTTGCTTGGCCTTTGAAAATGCTTTCTTTCATTTGACGTAAAAAAGGAAAAGAAACGCAAAGAACACCGTCCCCACTATGAAACATGGTGGTGGGAACCTAATGGTTTGGGGTTGTTTTTTCAGCCAATGGACCAGGGAACCTAATCAAAGTAAACGGCACCATAAAAAAGAGCAATACATGAGAATTCTCAACGACAACATCAGGCGGTCTGCAGAGAAACTTGGCCACCAATGGACATTTCAGCATGACTATGACCTAAAACACACAGCACAAGTGGTCAAGAAATGGTTAGCAGACAACCACATTAACGTTTTGGAGTGGCCCAGCCAGAGTCCTGACTTGAATCCAATTAAGAATTTGTGGAAGGAGAGTGATAGCAAGAAGACCCTCCAACCTGAAAGATTTTTAGCTCATTGCTAAAGAAGAATGGGTAAAATACCTGTGGAAACATGCAAAAAGCTGGTCTGCAATTATAGGAAGCGTTTTATTGCTGTAATAGCCAATAAAGGCTTTTCTATTGATTATTGAGAAGGGTAGGAATAATTTTGGACTGGACACTTTTTGCTCAATGTAAATAAAAGCTGAGAATTTTTTTTTCCAGGTAAGTGGATTGCTGGTGGCAACTATACTACCTACACTGTGGGCAACTATACTACCTCCACTGGGGGCAACTATACTACCTATACTGGGGCAACTATACTACCTACACTAGGGCAACTATACTACCTACACAGTGGGCAACTATACTACCTACACTGTGGGCAACTATACTACCTCCACTGGGGGCAACTATACTACCTATACTGGGGCAACTATACTACCTACACTAGGGCAACTATACTACCTACACAGTGGGCAACTATACTACCTACACTGTGGGCAACTATACTACCTCCACTGGGGGCAACTATACTACCTATACTGGGGCAACTATACTACCTACACTAGGGCAACTATACTACCTACACAGTGGGCAACTATACTACCTCCACTGGGGGCAACTATACTACCTATACTGGGGCAACTATACTACCTACACTAGGGCAACTATACTACCTACACAGTGGGCAACTATACTACCTACACTGGGGGCAACTATACTATCTATACTGGGGGAAACAATACTACCTATACTGGGGGAAACTATACTAGCTATACTGAGGGCAACTATACTAGCTATACTGGGGGAAACTATACTACCTATACTGGGGGCAACTATACTAGCTATACTGGGGGCAACTATACTAGCTATACTGGGGCAGCTATACTACCTATACTGGGGCAACTATACTACCTACACTGGGGGCAACTATACTATCTTTACTGGGGGAAACTATACTACCTATTCTGGGGGCAACTATACTAACTATACTGGGGGAAACTATACCACCTATACTGGGGGCAACTATACTAGCTATACTGGGACAACTACTGGGGGCAAGTATACTGGGGCAACTATACTTCCTATACTGGGGGCAACTATACTAGCTACCTATACTGGGGACAACTTTATTACATATACTGGGGCAACTATGCTACCCATATTGGAGCAGGTATATTACCTTTACTGGTGGCACCTATACCTGGCATTACCTGGCGTGCTTAGTATGCCGTACTCGCTCCTTTCCTTTTTTTGGGGGGGGGGGGGGGGGGTGGCCCTGTGAGTCCCGCCTGCCAACCATTGTTCCCCTTTTAAACCCCCCTCAAAAAAATCTGAAGCTGGAGCCAATACTGACAACTCCCCCCCCCCCCCCCCCCCCCCCACCTTTCATGATCACGCTCCCTCATTTACTCTAGCTTTGTGCATTACACGTTAATTTGGGGGATGTGTGGCACTGACGTGTCTTCAAGTGTCACTTTTTCCTTCCTTCAAAAGTTGATATCGGTGTACAATATTGGTGTGCACTACAATCAGTGTACTGTTCTTTCATATTTTGGGGTAATGCTTGCTGCATTTCTTATATGGGGAAGCGATTGGTAAGTGTTTGTATTTATTATCTGATGATCAGAATTGCTACATTTGATATTGTGGGGTTATTGTTGCAGCATTTACAATTTTGGGGGGTTCCTGATTACTGAATGGTAAGCCAGTACATGAACCAACGTAAACAATAGGAAAATTGAAACTGTATATCTTGCTGGTCAGTTTATTAGGTACATCTTGCTAGTACTGAGTTAGACCCCCTTTTGCCTTTAGAACTGTCTTCATTCTTTGTGGCATTCCTGATTTTGGTCCCTATTGTCATGCGATTTCTGCAAATTTGTTGTCTGCACATCTTTTATACAAATGTCCTGTTCCATCATTTCCCAAAGGTGCTCTGTTGGATTGAGAATTGCTGACTGTGGAGGTTGCATTTGGGTTGGTGCCGTCTTGAAAGGGCCTCTGGGTTGTAATTTCTACCCAAGCCAAAAAGGTTCCAGTCCTGCCCTGTCTGCTTCAGACTAAAAACGGACATGGAAAACCATCCGAGCAGACAATGAACTGGTTGTGTTCCAGTGAAAAAGGGAAGATCCGCTCAACTGGTCGATTTAAAATCTGATTTTTATTCAAAGGCAAAGTTACTGGACTAGGCAAATCAGCTCACGCATATCGGAGCATACACTCGCTCCTTGGTCATGAGCTATGACTAAGGAGCGAAAGCTATGACTAAAGAGTGAGTGTATGCTCCGATACATACAGTATGAGCTGATTTGCCTTGTCCAGTATCTTTGCCTTTGAATAATAAAATCTGACTTTTAATTGACCAGTTGAGCGGATCTTCCCTTTTTCAGTGTTTGCATGGCCTGGCTGTCCTCTGTCCTTCTCCTGGCTGATATTGTGGTGTGTTCAGCGGTATTCCTCTTCTTTCCTGTGGTTGTATTCCAGCTCAATGTAAACCGAGCCTCCCATAGATATGGATAAAATAAATGCTATTTAGATGTCGTTTCCAAGAAGAGCTTTGTCATGAAAATGGCCTTAACCAGTAATTATTTGCTTTAAAGTGAACCAGAGATGAAAATAAACTAATTTAATAAACAATTGAATCCATCCTTCTACTCCTAAAAATGACTCTTTTAGATATCTAAAGGCTTTAGTTTATGTATAAACATTTACAAAGAAAATTTAATGTGTCATAGTCTCTGCACAATTGCAGTGTCTCAAGAGTCCCAGAGTGAAAATACATGAACTATTGACCTTTTTATCTTTTCATCTCAGAGTAAAAAGCCCAGGGATCTGCTTAGGAAAGTGTTTTATAGCTGTAATTTATTATCAGTGAGCCCACTTGGTCCTAACTGGAGAAAAACTGTCAGTTCCACAGCTAATTATAAACTCTTTCAGGCAGGGAAAGAATAAAAGGAGCACAGCACAAGTGTCAGTATGCTTGCCACTGTATATACACATGTCTATTTCAACATGTCACATGTCATCTCTGGTACACTTTAAAATTAGAACACTAAAACTAACACCAAGTCGGCTACAACACATTTTTGCATGTGATGAAGCAAGCAAATGATACAATTTTGCCTATGCATCGCAAGAACGAAACTGAAATTTGAATCTCGCTATCTCCCTCAAGTGGTGTGCAGTGATATTAGCATCTCTGAGAACAGGGATTTTATCATTTGAAATTACATATGGTCCTGAATGTCTCTCTCTGAGCCACACTATGTAGCAACATGCAACCGTCTATGGGGCTGATTCAAAATGCTTACTTATTTTTTTTACCTTAAAGTAAACATGAGACGGGGGTGGGGGGTATATAAAATGTATACATACCTGGGGCTTCCTCCAACAACTTCCGGCCTGATCCGTTCCTCACCACCATCCTCCTTTGCCTGCAGTCTCCACAAATTGCCCCCAAAATTCCTCCGGTCCAGGCCATACTGTTCAGGCGCAGTCAGGCTGTGCGCGCTCCCTTTACTTACTCCCGTGGCTGGGTGCATTCTGCACCTGTGCAGTAGTACTACACAGGAGCAGAATGCTCCTGGCCACAGGAGTGAGACAAGGGTGACTGCATCTGCACAGACTGGCCCAGTTGGCCTACTTACTGGGGTTAGTTGCGGAGGCTGCAGGCAGCGGAGGACGGCGGCAAGGGACACATCAGGCCGGAGGGGGCTGGAGAAAGCCCCAGGTATGTATACATTTTATATACCCCCCCCATCTCAGGTACACTTTAAAGGCCCGTTTCTACTAAGCGTGCATTCGCAACACAATTTTTTGCATCGAAACTAAAACTAGTGCAAGTCAATGGGGTCATTTCCATTGAATGTGATTCCGCAATTGCGGTGCAATGCAGAAAGAATATCGATCGCATGCTGTAAATTTCTGCAGCACGCATCCATTTCCCACACAATGATTGATAGCCGCATACCACGTTAACATTCACAGGAAAAGGGCTGTGGCTGACGTGACGATGTGAGAGGAGGACCTTACCAGCGCTCCCTCCCCGATCCTCTCCCGAGTCTGGCCAAGAATACGACGCGGGTCTGCGGTGCTTTAATGCGGCGGACCTGGCAAGGAGAAGCGTAGCTGGGCTTTGATGGGGTACTGGGCGGTGAAACAGACCCCTTAGCTGGAGTGGCGCAGACTGGGTGATTCACGCCGAGTGCCCAGGAACTCCCGGGAGAGAGATCACGTAAGCCGGTGTCTACCGGAAGAGACACGTGAGAGAGCATGGAGATTGCCACACGGCGCCTAGCCACTGGACGAGTGGGAGTGAGAGGCGGACACCAGCCGGCAGCTAGTAGCGGGAGGAAGCCAAAAGAACTTGGAATCGCTGGAGGAAAATTACTGAGAAGCAAATCTAGGAGGTGGAGGTTACGTGCCAGCAGTGGGGCCGATAGAAACTGCCAGAGAGGTAAGAAAGACCTACATTACCTCTCTATTAAGCTGGTTGGGGAACACTAAGAAAGGAAGAAGCTTGATAGAGCAGAGCCCTCATAATAAAGACAGTGGGTCAGTGAAAATGACAGGCCGCAATAAAAAGAGAGAAGAGGCAGATGAAAGCCTTAATTCCTCTCAGAGATCAGCCAAAGAATTTTTCCCTAAAACTGGAAAGCAGTTAGAAAAGCAACAGGCAGCCCCATCTGCGGCCGAACCCCAGGAAGTAGCCCACAAGAAACAGGGGAACTTAGAAGACATCTAGCTCCATTTAAAAAGCCTACCCACTAAACAAGATCTCACAGAGCAGATGGAAAAAATAGTGGTAGCTACAAAAGCAGAAGTCGAATTAATCCGCAATGCCCTACAAGTAACAAACGAGAGAATGGATACGTTGGAATCGAAGCTAAATGAGCTGCAGGCAGCACTAGTGAAAGAGAGGAATAAACATTCCCACTACTGCAGCACTTTGCGCTATCAGGTAGAAGATCTCCAAAATAGATCTAGACGGAAAAATATCAGGGTCAGGGGGCTACCTGAAACGTACAAACAAGAGGAATTACAAGCAAAATTGACTGTTACGTTTAATGAGATACTAAAAAGACCCCCAGAGTAACTAATAAGATTTGAAAGGTGCCATAGAGCACTGAAGCAAGCGCCAAAGGTGGAGGAAACCCCAAGGGACATTATCTGCCGATTACACCATTTCCATGAGAAAGAAGCCATAATGGCAGCTGCGAGACAATTATCCTGTGTGACTCAGTTCAAATCCAACTCTTCCAGGACTTGGCATTCAGCACGCTGCAGCAGAGGAGAGCACTGCGCCCAATAGTACAAGTATTACAGAAAGACGAAATACAGTATAGATGGGGGTTCCCTTTTAGCCTCATTGTAAGGAAAAATCAACGATCTTTTTTTCTAAGACATCCAAGAGACCTCCCAGACTTTTTTGATTTTTTTAGACATTACACCAGTGAAGACCCCGGAATGGGATTCAGATTTAGATATGACAGCGCAAAGACCCCGAAGCCATAAATAATATTATAAACGTAAAAGATAGATTAGAGAGATACTGCCGCGTGAGCAGATAGAGGAGAGGGAGAAGGAAAGAAAAAAATTGTTGTTTTTTTTTTTGTTTTTTTTCCTCTTTCTCCCCTCCCCTTTTGGAGGAGGTGAGATACACTATGTATGCCCAGAGATATCAGACTATGGATTTTGCAAAATACAATAGAGAATGATGTATTATGTAATAAGGTGGGATATGACATTGGTGGCTGGAATGGCAGGTGTAATGATTCGGTATTTTGAGTTAAGGGGTGCTTAATGGGAACATAAATAGATAGATATAGAAGTTTATAAGGGGGAGAGGGTGATAGAGGAGGAAGTGAGCGGAAAAAATGGAGAGGGATAGATATACCTGCCATGATAGCCACTGATGGATAATGACTATTGATGGAACAACCCATTGCAATAATAGATGAATGAGAGCCGGCAAATAAGTGCGATATGGTTGCTGGGTTGGGTTCATGATAAATTTTGGATTAATGAACTTGAAGGTTGGGATGTTGGAGAGGGGGGAGAAAGGGGGTGAAGAGAGGGGAGGAGATGTTTTTGTTTTGTGTTTTTTTTTTTGTGCCTCTCTCTCTCTCCTCCCCCTCCGGGGGAGGTGAGACGTACTATGTAAACCCAGAGATATTAGAATAATGATTGCGCAGAGTATAATGGAGAAGGATGTATGGTATTATGTAATGAGGTGGAATACGACATTGGTGGCTGGAATGGCAGGTGTAATAACTTGGTATTTGAAATAAGTTGAGTTAAGGGATGCTTAAAGGGAACACAAATAGATAGACATAGAAGTTTATAAGGGGGAGAGGGTGATAGAGGAAGGAGTGAGGGGAAGAAATGGAGAGGGACAGATATACCTGCCACAATAGCCACTGATGGATAATGACTATTGATAGAGACTCTGGGACAACCAACTGTAATAATAGATGAATGAGAGTCGGTAAATAAATGAGGTATGGATGTTGGGTTGGAGCTCATGATAAGTATTGGAGTAATGACCTTGAGTGCTCCCTAGAGCGAGAAAGTGGTTTAGTACTTTGAAAATAACTGCAGTTGTACATAGTGGATACGGGTTTGTTTTACAGTGGGTTGCAAAAGTATTCGGCCCCCTTGAAGTTTTCCACATTTTGTCACATTACTGCCACAAACATGCATCAATTTTATTGGAATTCCCCGTGAAAGACCAATACAAAGTGGTGTACACGTGAGAAGTGGAACGAAAATCATACATGATACCAAAGATTTTTTAAACAAAAACAACTGCAAAGTGGGGTGTGCGTAATTATTCAGCCCCCTGAGTCAATACTTTGTAGAACCACCTTTTGCTGCAATTACAGCTGCCAGTCTTTTAGGGTATGTCTCTACCAGCTTTGCACATCTAGAGACTGAAATCCTTGCCCATTCTTCTTTGCAAAACAGCTCCAGCTCAGTCAGATTAGATGGACAGCGTTTGTGAACAGCAGTTTTCAGATCTTGTCACAGATTATCGATTGGATTTAGATCTGGACTTTGACTGGGCCATTCTAACACATATGTAACGATTGGTGTAGCACAGCCTTTCTCAACCTTTTTACCTTGGAGGAACCCTGTAAATAACTTTTGGATCTCAAAGAACCCCTGCAAACAATTTTTTGGTCTCGAGGAACCCCTACATTTATTTTTCAGGAGGCATGGTCTTTAAATAGGTTAGTCTGCTAATTTCACTATCTCCTATTACACTGCCACTCATTATACTGTCTCCTGACCCCCCAACTTAGTGCTTCTTGTTACAGTACCACCTATTATAGTGTGCTCTATTATACTTCCCCCACGATGTGGTAAAATGCCAAGGAACCCCTGCAGAGTCCTCAAGGAACCCTGGGGTTCCAGGGAACCCTGGTTGAGAAAGCCTGGTGTAGCAACACAGACATCAGATTAATGCGTGATCTGCAGAATCACCAATAATACAGACTCTATACCTGATTATGTGGTGATCTGCAGTATCACCAGTAATGCAAGTATAGACGACAGATATAAAGAGAAGTATGGTGCTTGGTGCAACAGTAGCAGATAGTTAGATAGACCTCACCAGAGGAGCTGGAGGGTCTATCTGCAACAGTTACTGAATAGTTTGACTCAACCTCACCAGAGGAGCTGGTGGATACTATCTGTAACAGTAACTGTATAGTTTGACTCGACCTCACCAGAGGAGCTGGTGGGTACTATCAGAAGAGCACCTCACCAGTGGCAAGGGCCCACTGGTGAGTAGAGAGGTCAGACAGGCTAGGTTCGGCAACAGAGAGGCAGGTACAGTACAAAATCAGAAGGCAAGAGAGTAGTGAGGATTCAGGCAGAGGTTCGGCAACTAGATCAGATGGGCAGAAGTACAGAAACGTTGAGCAAAAGCAAGGTCAGAGATAAGCCAGAGTCATACACAGAATATCAATAATACAATAAAGCAATAGTCCTAGTCTATAGTAGATTTGTGTGAAATCCCTGGTTTCCTCCCAGATAAAAGCACACCGGATACTAGTCTAAGGTCTGAGCGCTAACACTGACGTATTCGCAACAGCAGACAGGTTGCGAGTGAATCTCCCGAGCTTAAGAGCCCAAGGAGATCCTGAGTCACGCCCCCCTGCGCCCGGCCAATCAGGAACGGCGGGCGCATGGCGTGACGTCAGCCGACCCTCTGGTCAGCTGAGCCTCCTCCTCTCGGAATAAATGTCCTGTCTGTGCGCGCGCACGCGCGAGACAGCGACCCTATGGGCAAATGACAGTCCCGTCCTTGGCGTGCTAGACGCCAGAGGAACGGGTAGTGAGGTGGGCAGGGGCACGGAGGCAGCTGCGGTGACGGCGCAGCTGCCCCGCTAGTTGTTACAACATACAGTGGTGTGAAAAACTATTTGCCCCCTTCCTGATTTCTTATTCTTTTGCATGTTTGTCACACTTAAATCTTTCTGCTCATCAAAAACCATTAACCGTTAGTCAAAGATAACATAATTGAACACAAAATGCAGTTTTAAATGATGGTTTTTATTATTTAGTGAGAAAAAAAAAAACTCCAAATCTACATGGCCCTGTGTGAAAAAGTGATTGCCCCCCTTGTTAAAAAATAACTTAACTGTGGTTTATCACACCTGAGTTCAATTTCTGTAGTCACCCCCAGGCCTGATCACTGCCACACCTATTTCAATCAAGAAATCACTTAAATAGGAGCTATCTGACACAGAGAAGTAGACCAAAAGCACCTCAAAAGCTAGACATCATGCCAAGATCCAAAGAAATTCAGGAACAAATGAGAACAAAAGTACTGTAATTGAGATCTATCAGTCTGGTAAAGGTTATAAAGCCATTTATAAAGCTTTGGGACTCCAGCGAACCACAGTGAGAGCCATTATCCACAAATGGCAAAAACATGGAACAGTGATGAACCTTCCCAGGAGTGGCCGGTCGACCAAAATTACCCCAAGAGCGCAGAGAAAACTCATCCGAGAGGCCACAAAAGACCCCAGGACAACATCTAAAGAACTGCAGGCCTCACTTGCCTCAAATAAGGTCATTGTTCATGACTCCACCATAAGAAAGAGACTGGGCAAAAACGGTCTGCATGGCAGATATCCAAGGTGCAAACCACTTTTAAGCAAAAAGAACATTAAGGCTCGTCTCAATTTTGCTAAAAAAACATCTCAAAGATTGGCAAGACTTTTGGGAAAATACCTTGTGGACCGACGAGACAAAAGTTGAACTTTTTGGAAGGTGCGTGTCCCGTTACATCTGGCGTGGAAGTAACACAGCATTTCAGCAAAAGAACATCATACCAACAGTAAAATATGCTGGTGGTAGTGTGATGGTCTGGGGTTGTTTTGCTGCTTCAGGACCTGGAAGGCTTGCTGTGATAGATGGAACCATGAATTCTACTGTCTACCAAAAAATCCTGAAGGAGAATGTCCGGCCATCTGTTCGTCAACTCAAGCTGAAGCGATCTTGGGTGCTGCAGCAGGACAATGACCCAAAACACACCAGCAAATCCACCTCTGAATGGCTGAAGAAAAACAAAATGAAGACTTTGGAGTGGCCTAGTCAAAGTCCTGACCTGAATCCTATTGAGATGTTGTGGCATGACCTTAAAAAGGCGGTTCATGATAGAAAACCCTCAAATAAAGCTGAATTACAATTCTGCAAAGATGAGTGGGCCAAAATTCCTCCAGAGCGCTGTAAAAGACTTGTTGCAAGTTATCACAAACGCTTGATTGCAGTTATTGCTGCTAAGGGTGGCCCAACCAGTTATTCAGGGGGCAATTTCTTTTTCACACAGGGCCATGTAGGTTTTGAGTTATTTTTCTCACTAAATAATAAAAACCATCATTTAAAACTGCATTTTGTGTTCAATTATGTTATCTTTGACTAATAGTTAACGGTTTTTGATGAGCAGAAACATTTAAGTGTGACAAACATGCAAAAGAATAAGAAATCAGGAAGGGGGCAAATAGTTTTTCACACCACTGTTGATATGTTATGTTTTAAACCATTCCATTGTTGCCCTGGCTTTATGTTTAGGGTCATTGTCCTGCTGGAAGGTGAACATCCGCCCCAGTCTCAAATCTTTTGCAGTCTCCAAGAGGTTTTCTTCCAAGTTTGCCCTGTATTTGGCTCCATCCATCTACCCATCAACTCTAAGCAGCTTCCCGGTCCCTGCTGAAGAGATGCACCCACAGAGCATGATGCTGCCACCACCATATTTGACAGTGGGGATGGTGTGTTCAGAGTAATGTGCGGTGTTAGTTTTCCGCCACACATAGCGTTTTGCATTTTGGCCAAAAAGTTCCATTTTGGTCTCATCTGACCAGAGCACCTTCTTCCACATTTGCTGTGTCCCCCATATGGCTTGTGGCAAACTGCAAACGGGACTTCTTATGCTTTTTGTTAACAATGCCTTTCTTCTTGCCACTGTTCCATAAAGGCCAACTTTGTACAGTGCATGACTAATAGTTGTCCTATGTCCCACCTGAGCTGTAGATCTCTGCAGCTCGTCCAGAGTCACCATGGGCCTCTTGATTGCATTTCTGATCAGCGCTCTCCTTGTTCGGCCTGTGAGTTTAGGTGGATGGCCTTGTCTTGGTAGGTTTACAGTTGTGCCATACTCCTTCCATTTCTGAATGATCGCTTGAACAGTGCTCCGTGGGATGTTCAAGGCTTTGGAAATCTTTTTGTAGCCTAAGCCTGCTTTAAATTTCTCAATAACTTTATCCCTGACCTGTCTGGTGTGTTCTTTGGACTTCACGGTGTTGTTGCTCCCAATATTCTCTTAGAGAACCTCTGAGGCCCTCACAGAGCAGCTGTATTTGTACTGACATTAGATTACACACAGGTGCACTCTATTTAGTCATTAGCACTCATCAGGCAATGTCTATAGGCAAATGACTGCACTCAGATCAAAGGGGGCCGAATAATTATGCTCACACCACTTTGCAGTTATTGATTTGTAAAAAATGTTTGGAATCATGTATGATTTTCGTTGCACTTCTCATATGTACAGCACTTTGTGTTGGTCTTTCATGTGGAATTCCAATAAAATCGATTCATGTTTGTGGCAGTAATATGACAAAAATGTGGAAAACTTCAAGGGGGCCGAATACTTTTGCGATCCACTGTATATGTGGGTTTGGGGAGGTTGAAATTGGTGGTTGTAAGGACAAGAAAATAGAACACTAAGATGAAGCTAGTAGCTTGAAAGTTAAACTTTAGGTCACAAGAATGGATCACAGGGGTTTTTATGAAGTTAAAGTGATCCTTAAGCCAACTGAAAAAAATGAGATTTACTCACCTGGGGCTTCCCTCAGCCCCCAGCAGCCGATCGGTGCCCTCGCAGCTCCGCTCCGATGTCCCAAGACCCGCCGGCAAGCACTTCCGGTTTGGCCGTCACAGGCCGACAGGCATGGGAACGCGAGTGATTGTTCGCGTTCCCAGCCTGTATATCGCCCCCTATGCTGCTATTGCAGCCTCCTGGCCGCAATAGCAGCATAGGGGGCGATATACAGGCTGGGAACGCGAACAATCACTCGCGTTCCCATACCTGTCGGCCGGTGACGGCCAAACCGGAAGTGCTCGCCGGCGGATCCTGGGACATCGAAGCGGAGCTGCGAGGGCACCGATCGGCTGCTGGGGGCTGAGGGAAGCCCCAGGTGAGTAAATCTAATTTTTTCAGTTGGCTTAAGGATCACTTTAAGGAAATGAGATACAGGGATGCTCGGATGTGCCTCATCCACGAATTTGGCAATCCGCGTGGTTGCAAAAAAAAAATCCGCATTCGGCCTCGCCGCATGCGGATTTTCGTCCGCGTCCACGCAACCACGCGGATTTTCTGCCGTGAATGGCGTAATCACGCGTGGATTCCCGCCCGGAGGCGGATTTTCTTTTAACGTTAATAACAAAGCCCCCATACATGCTACAATCCCCCAAATTGCATGGATTATCGAGGTGATAAGGGGCAACATAACTTCAACATAAAAAATTCCCCCCAATTTTTTTTTTCTAGAGAAAATGGATTTTAACGTGAAATCAACACTTTAAATGGGGCTATTAATTGGTAATAAGTGGTTTTAAAAAGGGATATACGCGTTAAGCAATCAAAGAGGTGAAGGCGAGTTCCAATGGCACTTGGCGGCGAAGGTACCGCTGGAGGAGGATGAGTGGCTGATGCCAGAGAGGTTTTTGTAATTTGTTTTTTTTTTGCAGCAATTAGCAATGACATCGCAGCAGAGTTGTCAGTGGACACGGGCAGTGTGAACGCGGAGTGCAGTGGTGGTAGCAACTGAGTCAGGAGAAGGACTATGCGGGCGGTCAGTTCAGCAGCACAGAAGGGCCACGGCAACATACTGGTAGTAGTAGTAGCAGCACAGCGTCATAGTGCTGGCCAAAAAATTAAATGCACCCGGTGACCCGGGCAGTGATAACGCAGACAGAGTACATTGGTGGAAGCGAGTGAGTCAGGAGGAGGAGGACAATGCGGGCGGTCAGCTCAGCAGCACAGAAGGACCATGGCAACATACTGGTGGTAGTAGTAGCAGCACAGCGTCATAGTGCTGGCCAAAAAATTAAATGCACCCAGTGACCCGGGCAGTGTGAACGCAGAGTGCAGCAGCGGGAAGCGACTGAGTCAGGAGGAGGAGGACAATGCGGGCGGTCAGTTCAGCAGCACAGAAGGACCATGGCAACATACTGGTGGTAGTAGTAGCAGCACAGCGTCATAGTGCTGGCCAAAAAATTAAATGCACCCGGTGACCCGGGCAGTGTGAACGCAGACAGAGTACATTGGTGGAAGCGACTGAGTCAGGAGGAGGAGGACAATGCGGGCGGTCAGTTCAGCAGCACAGAAGGACCATGGCAACATACTGGTGGTAGTAGTAGCAGCACAGCGTCATAGTGCTGGCCAAAAAATTAAATGCACCCAGTGACCCGGGCAGTGTGAACGCAGAGTGTAGTAGCGACTGAGTCAGGAGGACAAAGCGGGCGGTCAGTTCAGCAGCTCAGAAGGAGGACCATGGCAACTTACTGGTAGTAGTACCATAACACCAAAAAATTAACCAAGGTAGGCACTAGGCAGGTAGTAACTGTCTTTATAAAGGCAGGCATAGTTAACAACAGCACATGCAGCAGCCACTTCATGTCCCCCTGTGTCCGACAATAGGGGCCAGGAACTCACCTTCCACCCAAGCCTGGTTGATTTTCAGGAAGGTGAGTTTGTCCACAGAGGCGTGGGAGAGCCGAGAGCGCTTCTCTGTGACCACGCCACCGGCCGCACTAAAGCATCTCTCTGAGAGGACACTGGAAGGAGGGCAGGATAGGAGTTCCAGGGCGTACTGGGAAAGCTCGCTCCAGATGTCCAGTCTCTTGACCCAGTACTCCAAGGGGTCCACGGGGCTGTCGGTGTCATTGAGCCCGCTGGATGACCCCATATAGTCAGACACCATGGTGGTCAGTCGTTGCTTGTGCTGGTTGGTGGTGGATGCTGTGGCGGGCACCTCTGTTCTGGGCTGCTGCACTGCATACAGGCTCTTGCTTAGGCTCTTCAGGTCTCCGGGGCGCCAGTTGCTGCTGCTACTGCTGGTGCTGGTGGTTGTTGTTGTGCTGCTAGTGGCAATGGCAGGCACCTCTTGCTGGCTTGGCAGAGCAGTTACAGTGGGGGTGGAAGGCTGGGGGAATGCTTCCAGTAGTCTGCGCACAAGGGCCTCCTTCAACTCCCTTGTGCGTTGCTCGGTGGTGGATGGCGTCATTAAGTCTCCCAGCTTCCCCTTCAGACGGGGATCAAGCATCAAGGTAATCCAGATGTCCTCCCTTGAACGCATCTGGATCACCCGGGGGTCCCTGCGAAGGCAGCGCAACATGTGCACAGCCATGGGAAACAAGTGGGCCCTGCCAGCAAGATCTTCCTCGTCCTCGCCATTGTCCCATAACGCATGCCTGTCCTCTTCCTGTGCCATGTCGTTGTCCTCCTCAAACCGCCATCCACGTACAATGCCTGCTGCACTTTGCTCCTCCTCCTCCTCATTCAGGTTAGGGACCTCCAACTCTTCCACTACCTGCTGTGAGCCCTCCTCTGAGCTGGACTGTGCTGCCATCTGCTCCTGTTCTTCCAACTGCCTCAGGGCTTCATCCCCACGCTCAATTAAATTGTCCATTGCCTGCTCCAGTAGACAAACCAAGGGCACCCACTGGCACACAGAGGCCCGCTCCTCACTGACCATCTTGGTTGCCTCCAGGAAGGGACTCAGCACCAGGCATACTTGCTGCATCAGTGTCCACTGAGTGGCAGTAATCATGGGGACTTGCTGGTTGCTGGGGACACTTGGGTCTAGCATGTAGGCCCTAAGAGCCAGCCTGTGCTGACACAGCCGCTCCAACATGGCCAGAGTCGAATTCCAGCGAACTGGCATGTCGATGATCATCCGGTGTTGTGGCCTTCCATACTGCTGCTGTAAGGTGGACAAGAGTGCAGAGGCAGTGGCTGACAGGCGGAAAAAGCGTACCACCGCCCAGGCATCCTGCAGCAGCTCGCTCATCCCCTGGTAGGTGCGCAAGAAGCGCTGCACCACAAGATTGAGCACGTGGGCCAAGCAGGGGATGTGCTGCTGCACTGCTGCCACCAGGTTGGCCCCGTTATCAGCTGCCACATACCCCACTTCCAGGCCTCTGGGGGTCAGCCACCTCCGCTCCTGCTTCCTGAGGGCGGCCAGGACGTTGGTGGCCGTAAGCCTCTCCTTCCCCAGGGTCACCAATTTTAAAAGGGCTTGGCAGTGCCGAGGCTTGGCGCTTCTGCTGCCGAGGCGGGCTTGCTTTCCGGGTGCAGAGGGAGTGTCGTGACAGGACCCTTCTGCATCCCCCCTGATCCCGCGTGGTGGCACCACTAGCTGGGCTGATGCGCTCTTGTCCTCCCTCCCTTCCATCAGTGTCACCCAGTGGGCCGTAAAGGACAGGTAGCGACCTGTCCCAAATCTGCTACTCCACGAGTCCATGGTCACGTGGACCCGCTTGCCCACAGAGTAGTCCAGGGAACGGGCCACGTTTTCCACCGCAAACTTGTGGAGTGCTGGGATCGCGCTCCTGCTGAAATAGTGGCGACTGGGGACTTGCCACTCGGGGATGCCAAATTGGAGCAGCGTCCGCATGGCGCTCCCCTCCTGCACCAGGGAGTAGGGAAGCAGCTGTGATGCCATGGCCCGGGCCAGCAAGCCATTTAGTTTGCGGATCCGCCTGTGGCTTGGAGGCAGAGGCTTGGGCAGACCCTGAAAGGTGTCGCTCAGCAGGGTCTGACGACGCTGGGATGCAGGGGAAACAGAGGAGAGAGACGAACACTGGCTGCCAGCCTCAATGTCTGTGTCCTGAGTAGCCGAGGGGGAAGAGCGCTTGCGTGCTACCACTGCTGCTGCTGTGGGGGATTCACGACCCTGAGGGAGGGATGATGCTGCTGCGCTGGTGGGCCTTCTGCTCTCCGGAACCCCTGCCAGCAGTGCCTGCTTCCTCTTAAACTCCGCATACTCGCGGCAGTGGCGGCTTCTCAGGTGGCCCTGGAGGGATGAGGTACCCATCTTGCTCAGACTTTTCCCACGGCTCAATCTTTTGCTGCATAACCTGCACACCGCATACCTTTTGTCATCAGTACATTCCTCAAAGCAATCCCACACTGGTGACTTTAATTTACTGCGGCCCCCACTAGCAGAGGGTGCAGCGGAACAATGTGTGGTAGTAGTTGCCGGGGGTTGCGTGGTGGTGGTGCCGGCTGAAGCAGTGTCCTGTCTACTTCCTCCACGCCCACTGCTGCCGATGCCCCTGCCCCTGCCTGACATATGGCGATATCCTTGCCTAGGCCGAGGTGACTCGTCATCCTGCTCTGCCTCTGACCATTCTTCCACGGACTCAGCAGGCTGCACATAGTTAGGGTCCACAACGTCGTCATCATCATCAGCATCATCATAATCCAGCTCTTCCTCTGACTCCCCCGCCTCCTCTTCTGTCCCTACATCCCCAGACACAGACCCCTCTTCTTCATCACCAGAACTCAACAACGCTTGTGATTGTGGCCCGATCTCAATCTCTGCCACATCAGTCCCCAGTAAGTCCTGAGCTTCTTGCATCAGCAGGTTCCCAGATGCCGGACTGAGGGACAGAACGCTGTCATCCTGGGAGGGCTGCTGACCAGTGGGTGCTGGGGTGGATGTCACAACAAGCGTGGGACGTTGGCTGCTGCTGCTGCTGCTGCTTGGAGTGGTGCTCACAGTAGAGGTCTGGGAGGAAGTCATGATGTCCATGAGTACGTCAGGTTCCATTTGCTCAACCGCCACACGAGGACCAGAAACTTTAAAATATTTGGACAATGGCGTCCGCTGACTCGGCCCAGGCTTTGCTGCCCCCCTTTCTGCTGCATCACGACCACGTACAGCTGGGCGTCCTCTCCCTGGACGTGGAGCAGTCCCAGAAGTGGCTGAGGCAATTGAACTCCCTTTCCTCTCACCCCGCGAAACCCTGCCAGACATGTTGCTAGTAATGAATCACTGGATGCATTGGGCACAGTACAAGGTCACTGAAGGATGCACCAGGCACAGTACGACGGCACTGAAGGATGCAGTGGGCACAGTACAAGGTCACTGAAGGATACAGTGGGCACAGCAGTGGGCACTGGATATACAACTAGGTCACTGAAGAATGCAGTGGGCACAGTACAAGGTCACTGAAGGATGCAGTGGGCACAGCAGTGGGCACTGGATATACAACTAGGTCACTGAAGGATGCAGTGGGCACAGTACAAGGTCACTGAAGGATGCAGTGGGCGCAGCAGTGGGCACTGGATATACAACTAGGTCACTGAAGGATGCAGTGGGCACAGTACAAGGTCACTGAAGGATGCAGTGGGCACAGCAGTGGGCACTGGATATACAACTAGGTCACTGAAGGATGCAGTGGGCACAGTACAAGGTCACTGAAGGATGCAGTAGGCACAGCAGTGGGCACTGGATATACAACTAGGTCACTGAAGGATGCAGTGGGCACAGCAGTGGGCACTGGATATACAACTAGGTCACTGAAGGATGCAGTGGGCACAGTACAAGGTCACTGAAGGATGCAGTGGGCACAGCAGTGGGCACTGGATATACAACTAGGTCACTAAAGGATGCAGTGGGCACAGTACAAGGTCACTGAAGGATGCAGTGGGCACAGCAGTGGGCACTGGATATACAACTAGGTCACTGAAGGATGCAGTGGGCACAGTACAAGGTCACTGAAGGATACAGTGGGCACAGCAGTGGGCACTGGATATACAACTAGGTCACTGAAGGATGCAGTGGGCACACAAGGATGTCACACTGTGTAATGAGATGCTTATATGCCAGCGAGCGAGCAGTGGGCACTGGGCATGGCACCAGGTCACTGACAGAATTAATGAACAGCGCTGGCAGAGAGTGGCGGCGCCGGCGGTGTGACTGGCTGCCGGCAAATAGTACAAGTGTATAACTGTCACTGGAATATACAAGTGAACACTGCAGCTGCACTAACCTGGCTGCCTGCACTACACACAGATAATCCCCACTCCCACTACACTGACTACACTGCAGCACTGAACCTGCCTGCACTACACACAGTTAAATAATCACTAGACTCCCACACTCCCACTACACTACACTGACTACAACTAACTACAGCAATCACTCACTGACTAGCTAACTGTGTACAGTATAAGAGCAGTGTTAGCAAAAAAAAAAATGCTTTGTTTTTAACACAATAAATGCACTTGCTCAAACAACAATGGCCTGGAGATAATCCTCTCAGCACCACAGTCTAGCAAGGACAGAGCTTTTCCATCATGGCCACCGCTTTATATTCAGGAGGGGAGGGCATAGCTCCCCTCCTGTGATTGGTTGCTAGGGCCTGGCTGGGGCACTCTGATTGGCCTGCAATGTGTCACTAGCGCATAGTTTGACGCATTTCCGCTAACCACGACTTCAGCGCCGGGTTTCACGAGCGTGAATGCGGATTTCTGTTCGCATTCATGCGAAGCCGAAGCAGATTTTCGTGGTTGAAAATCTATTCACGGCTTAGCGTGTCCGAGGCGGAATGCGTCAAAATGGTCGTGAATCCATGCGTAAGCGTGATCACGACCTGGCGGTGAGCACCACTGATGAGATAATAGGAGATGGGAGAACAGTAACACAGGAGTAGTTAAATGACACATGAGGGGAGGGTTAATATATACAGTAGAAATGTAGAACAGAGAAAAGTTCTATCTATTGTAGCACAGTGAATCGACTAACATAAGACAGAGTATAGAATATTATAGATACACAGTGAATACAGATTAAGAAGTAGACACTAATAAAGGAATAGCACGGAGTGTGTAAGGATAGAAGCAGCGAAAGACAGGGTGGGTGGAGAAGAGAAATGAGAAGGAGGGGGTACCACGGAATACTTGTCCTGAGAGTCGCCAATGGGAGGAGGGAATTTTAAGGGTTTAAAGACCAAACCCTACTATTAACCTCTTATATTGAGATACAAGGGAGGGGAAGGAAGGGGGAATGAAAGATGGGGTATTATTTATTTTTCTTTCTTTCTTTCTTCTCCCTTTTTGCGTTTATGCGGATCACTGACTTATGCTGAGGGGCTGGAGGAGGGGGGGGGGGGGGGGGAAGTGGAGGGTCCTAAATCTCTTGTCCTTATGCAACACTATACCCCACTGGGCCGATGGGCCAATAGAAGTAGGAAAGGATACACTATGACCTACAAGAAAAGAGTAAAATGCTCAGAGGCACCAATTGAGAGTGTCTATGTGGTTGTAATCCACATAAAAGATATATTGTATGCACAGAATGAAAGGTGTGGATATAAGGGAGAGGTGTTTGAGTGGTGTGAGTGGTTGGGTGGAGGAGGGGGGGCAGCGGAGAGCTCCAGAGATGAGAAAAAAAGATGAGTGGCCTTAATATAATGTCCCTGAATGCCCAAGGGCTTAATAAGCCAGAGAAGAGGTCCCCTCTTCTCCAGGAGATGCATAAAGCTAAAATTAAAATAGCATTTATACAAGAAACCCACTTTAAAAATTTAGCCCACCCAAAGCTAACTAATAAAAAATACCCCCGGGCTATTTTCAGCAATGTGCAGGAGGCCAAAAAGAGGGGAGTGGCTATTGTATTTGCACGGGAGGTGATATTGGAGGAGGAAGAGGTATATAGGGATGGGGAGGGACGATTCCTCCTAGTTAAAGGAATTTATGAGAACAGGAGGATAACATTAGGATCCTTCTATGCCCCAAATAGTAAACAATTGAACTTCTTAGAGCAATATCTGAGGGCACTAGATGATTTTGCAGAGGGAGATATAATCGTAGGAGGAGATTTGAACTTTACACTGGAACCCGCTATGGACTCTTCCTCTGGTAAATCTTTCCTCACCTACAAAGGAATTAGGAGGGGTAGAATAATGATACAGAATAGACAGCTTGTAGATGTTTGGCGTCTCCAGCACCCCATGGTAAGGGACTACACGTTCTATTTGGCCCCACACAACATGTACTCACGCATAGACTGTATGTTGGTGTCCCATAATCTCCTTCCGGAACAATTGGAGTCATCTATAGGCCATGCCTTGCTCTCTGACCATGCGCCAGTCTACCTGAAGATATGTTTAAAGGGAAGGTGTAAGGCTTGGTGGTGTATTCTCCACAGTCAGCATGCAACGCATGAGCTGACGTGGAGGAGGTACACACACTAGCACAAGGAAACAGGCTATCCCTAGTATAGTGGAGGGGAGGACTGACTCCAATAGGAGATTGTGGCGCACAGAGCCGGTGCAGATCCGAAAGCCACAAACAATACTTTCGTTATAACGTCTCAGCGCAAAGTAGCGCTGAGCGCACAAACCAGAACTGAGGAGATCAGGACAGGTAGACAGAATGAACGCTTGCTTAACTAGCCACTACTTAGTGACAGCAAGCGTCCACAATAAAACAGACTGGGATGAGGTAGCCAATGCGTTTGCAGCAATGGCGTGCCTCACAAAGACAGGACAGGATAGTCAGGAAATAGCAGGATCAAGATAGATGAACGTAACACAGATAAATATACAATAAGTATGATTTCCTAGCGTATTACAATTACAGCTATCAATGAAACTATTTGTAACGTCTGACTAACATATGTATATATCGGCAATGAACCGATATATGACATAAGCAGGAACTCTGACTAGCACTGGAGCAATACAGGGAACAGGGCTCAGAAGGATTCGCTATCTCTTCGCAGAGATGAACGCAATCCACAAACGGTAACAGAACAGGATTCAGAAGGATTCGTTATCTCTTCGCAGAGATGAACCCAATCCACAAACAGTAACAGAACAGGATTCAGAAGGATTTGTTATCTCTTCGCAGAGATGAACGCAATCCACAAACAGAACCAGGAGCAGGGTAACTACCTCAGCACGGGTGGTCACGGTACGCGCAACCTACCAAAACGTGCTGGAAAGCTGACTAACTGCACACAGGATATAAACAGTTCGTGTACGTATACATCAGCGACACTGATGTATCAACGTAACACGAATACAAGGAAAATAATAAACGTGCTGGTATGCATATATATTGGCAATGAACCAATATATGATGCAAAGACCAGCAAAGTATCTTTAGAACAAGAAACACGATCGGGGGCTGAAGCGACAGCAAGACTAGCTTAAACTGAAGCTATGAAAACCCAAGGAAACCCTGCAGGAAGCAGATCTTAATACTGAGGTCATCCAATGGGAGCAGACATGCAGATTCCCACACAGGTGAATGATAATCAGTCACAAGCTGACAGCAGGGAAAGACAGACAAAGCTATGCAGCTTGCATGGAGATACATCAGAACTGCCTGAGCTGCAGCACTACTACTTCCAGCAACACCTGCTGCAGCAGCAATCATTACAGTACCCCCGCCCTTAAAAGCGGATTCCAGACGCTTTTCAAAACTGAAATTCCCAACAAAATAGTCTGACTGATAATTCATGATGACCGGGACAGCCCGGCAAGACCGAATTCCAGAATCAGTCCCCACAAGACTGGACCCATCAGAACCAGAACCTACAGAACCATGCCCATCAGTACTACAAGCCCCAGTGTGACACCCATCAGAACCATGATTTCCAGAAGAAAGCCCTCCGAAACTCCCTGAGCGATACCCACCGCCTTCCAGGAACCGTTCAGAAACGCCAAAGCCTTTGCAATGCCCACCGGGACTGTCTTTACCAACACAAAACCCACTGTTGAACCAGTCCAAGGCACCAGGACAAGTTTTCTCAGAGACCTCCCAGAACACCTTGAAGCTCCAAAGAGATCCCCATAGGTCAGAACGCCCCTTAGGCTCACATGGAGAACTATCAAGAACCCCTATGGAACCTAGGGCAATTCTCGAGTCAGGGCCACAAGGACAAACATCAAGATCAGGGCTTTCAGGGACCAGAACCATCTCTGGGCATGCAGGCAGACTGGCAACATCAGAACATGTTCCCACTAAGGAAGCATCAGAGCACGCTAACACCTTAGACACACTTGGGCTTTCTGGCACACAAAGAACATCTGGGCACACTGGCACAAGAGAAACCTCTGGGCATGTCAAGGAACTGTGAGCCTCAGGGTCAGCCAAGACAGGACCAAAACCAGGACTGGCCAAAAAAAAATCATCATGACTAGACTTCGCAACTACTGGACTTTTACACGAGAATGCAGGATCAGACTTAGATGTCGCTGATTCCAGCAAATTCAGTAACAAATCAGATTCAGGGGCACTAACAAGACAGGACAAATCTTCTGATGTATGCACTGAACCAGATAGGGACTCCACAACTACCTCTGGACTGGACAGAGACTCATCTAATACACTGGATTGGAGCTCATGAGGCGCTGCAGAACAAGTCAGTATTGCAGCAGCCCCCACTGGACTAGGCAACACTGAGGAATTCCCTGGACAGGAAGGGGACTCTGGAACCTCTGCCACAGCGGCCAGAGAACCAGAATCTTTCAGGATACAGGGCTGGGTTTCAGGAACACTCATCAGACCGGACTGAAATTCTGAGATTTCTATTATTTTGACCAGAGAATCAGAATTATCCATGTTACAGGGCAAGACTTCTGAAACATTCAGAGGACAGGGCTGGAGTTCCTCGGCTGTTACAACACTGGAGAGGGACTTAACAACATTGGTTAAATCAGACTGTGTACAGGGCAAGGTATATAACACACTTGCTGACGAGGACAATATTTCAATGGCTTCTGCTTTGCTGGGCAGAAATTCATCAAGTTTTATTAGAGCAGACTGTAATTCCAAAACAGCTGCTAGACAAGTGAATATTACTGCAACACCAACTGAGGTAAGCAGTGCCTCAGACTCCTCTGCTAGAGGGTTTGAAGTATTCAAAGTACTGGGTGAAGCATAAGACTCTGCGACCACAGCTTCACTGGACAGGATCACTGAACAGTCCATATTGCAGGGCAAAACCATGGAAGCACCTGCTGGACAGCATAATGATTCTGTGACCTGAGTTTCATTTGAGAGATCTACTGCACAATTCATGGTACAGGGCAAATTTACTGGAACATTTTCTGAACAAGGCAATAATTCTGCGATTTCAGGTTCACATAGCAGATGCTCTGAGCTATTCACGAAACTAGAGCGAGGTGTAGAAACAGGAAGATCAAGACACAATGTTTGCGCATCTGAATCACCATTCATTTGTAAAATTGGAAAATTCAGATGCTGGGGTTCTGAGGTTTCTAGACAGGATTGCTGGGACTCGGAAACTGATGTAGTGCATCTATTGGCATCTGCTGGATCAGACAGGAGTTGAACTTTATTAACACAGGTAATTTCTGCAGAAGTGTTTGCAGAGGCAGGCAAGATTTTTCTGGTGTCCGTTTCACTGAACAAAGAGTCATGAGTACTGGCTAGGCTGGACTCGGAAGTCAGCAGGACCTCTGGATTCTCTGCTGAGAAATTTGCGCAGGGCAAGGTTAAGAATGTATCAGTGGCTTCTGTTTTACTGGGAAGTAACACTGAGTTATCCATGGTACAGGGTGGAATTGCAGGAACTTCAATTTCACACAAAAAGAGCTCAGAATCACCTGCTGAATCAGCGAAAGGTGCTGAAGCAGGCGGGTCAGAACGCCAAATTTGCGAATTCGGAGTCACATAAAAATCATCCAAAATCAGTTCCCACACATCAATCAATGGAGCCACAAAGTCATACCCACACACACCAGTTTTTATTAGGTTATAGGCAGACTTAATGCATGCATTCAATACTAATTCACTTTTTGCACTGTAAAATTGACAAAATGAACTTGAATCATTCTTCCATTCATTGACCAGAGCTTCCATCTCTCCTTTCTCAAATGGAGGATTCCAAGCATACTTAACAGGCAGATCATGGTTTGCAGATATGATTGTAGCAGGGACATATATTGGGTTAATTAGCAGGTGATTGGCAGATTCCTTATTCCTAAGAATCTCCAATACCTGTAGCAAGTGCTGAACTGTAGTGTATGCAAACTTTCCTTGCTTCACAAATAAGTTGATTTGTTCAATACTCTGTAATATCTCCTCATAATCATACTCAGATAATTCTTTTAAACAAAAATCTTTATTTTCCCTAGCCAGGGAGGAAAGTTCATTAGTAGTTTCGTAAGTCCATTTAACTCCCCTGAAAGACAATTGCATTTCATTATCTGTTAATGGCAGAATCTCATTATAGGTCTCAGTCGCTAAGGATAACGACTCTGCAGATCGGACACGTTTCTTAGAACGTTTGCGTTTTGCCTTAGACCCTGCTGTTTTTGGTGATTTATTCAAGGCTGCAGGAAAATTATCAGTAACACTTTCTGCTTGCTGAACATTTTTGCAAGCAATTGAAGGAGTAGCTGATTGGCCTGCTGCCAGGAGTTCATTAAGAGGAAAAGGCAATGGATCTATGCGCAACCAGTTATGGATCACAAACGCTAGAAATTCCAGCGGTCTCTCTTTCAAATCGGAATGATTGAGAACATCAAATGCCCACTGGAATAATTCCCCTTTAAACAAAATATAACTTAGTTGGAGTGCCCAGGTTGAAACAGGAGTCGCTTGGAGATCAGGATTGGCCAGGAACCTGGCACATTCAGAGAAAAACTCATTTTCTGTTTCAGAGCTAAGTTCTTCAAATTTCTTAAAGGAACAGGAACCATAATTAACAGTGTCATACTTTCTGGGAATCCCCCCACAATGGGGATTGGTAATGGGGTTTTCATAATGTAAGGCTTGGTGGTGTATTCTCCACAGTCAGCATGCAACGCATGAGCTGACGTGGAGGAGGTACACACACTAGCACAAGGAAACAGGCTATCCCTAGTATAGTGGAGGGGAGGACTGACTCCAATAGGAGATTGTGGCGCACAGAGCCGGTGCAGATCCGAAAGCCACAAAAAATACTTTCGTTATAACGTCTCAGCGCAAAGTAGCGCTGAGCGCATAAACCAGAACTGAGGAGATCAGGACAGGTAGACAGAATGAACGCTTGCTTAACTAGCCACTACTTAGTGACAGCAAGCGTCCACAATAAAACAGACTGGAATGAGGCAGCCAATGCGTTTGCAGCAATGGCGTGCCTCACAAAGACAGGACAGGATAGTCAGGAAATAGCAGGATCAAGATAGATGAACGTAACACAGATAAATATACAATAAGTATGATTTCCTAGCGTATTACAATTACAGCTATCAATGAAACTATTTGTAACGTCTGACTAACATATGTATATATCGGCAATGAACCGATATATGACATAAGCAGGAACTCTGACTAGGACTGGAGCAATACAGGGAACAGGGCTCAGAAGGATTCGCTATCTCTTCGCAGAGATGAACGCAATCCACAAACGGTAACAGAACAGGATTCAGAAGGATTCGTTATCTCTTCGCAGAGATGAACGCAATCCACAAACAGTAACAGAACAGGATTCAGAAGGATTCGTTATCTCTTCGCAGAGATGAACGCAATCCACAAACAGAACCAGGAGCAGGGTAACTACCTCAGCACGGGTGGTCACGGTACGCGCAACCTACCAAAACGTGCTGGAAAGCTGACTAACTGCACACAGGATATAAACAGTTCGTGTACGTATACATCAGCGACACTGATGTATCAACGTAACACGAATACAAGGAAAATAATAAACGTGCTGGTATGCATATATATTGGCAATGAACCAATATATGATGCAAAGACCAGCAAAGTATCTTTAGAATAAGAAACACGATCGGGGGCTGAAGCGACAGCAAGACTAGCTTAAACTGAAGCTATGAAAACCCGAGGAGTCCTGCAGGAAGCAGATCTTTATACTGAGGTCATCCAATGGGAGCAGACATGCAGATTCCCACACAGGTGAATGATAATCAGTCACAAGCTGACAGCAGGGAAAGACAGACAAAGCTATGCAGCTTGCATGGAGAGACATCAGAACTGCCTGAGCTGCAGCACTACTACTTCCAGCCACACCTGCTGCAGCAGCAATCATTACAGAAGGTCCAAGCAAAATAAAAAAAATGAGTTTCACTTACCTGGGGCTTCTACCAGCCCCATGCAGCCATCCTGTGCCCTCGTAGTCACTTACTGCTGCTCCAGTCCCCCGCTGGCAGCTTGCCGACCTCGGAGGTCGGCGGGCCGCATTGTGTACATTTTTACGCATTTCCGCTAGTGCAGGAACATTAACACACATTTTTACACGTTACTGGTTCAATTCGTATATTTTTCCGCATTGAACCAGTAATGCGTAAAAATGTATGTGTTAATGTTCCTGCACTAGCGGGAATGCGTAAAAATGTACGAAATGCGGCCCGCCGACCTCCGAGGTCGGCAAGCTGCCAGCGGGGGACTGGAGCAGCAGTGAGTGACTACGAGGGCACAGGATGGCTGCATGGGGCTGGTAGAAACCCCAGGTAAGTGAAACTCATTTTTTTATTTTGCTTGGACCTTCCCTTTAACACCTAAAAAAGGGAGACTCCCCCAATGGAGATTAAATGCATATCTGATACAAAGACAAGATATTAGAGAAAGAATAGTGAATAATATAACTGAATACTTCAACATTAATAAAGGAGTGGATACCTCACATATGACCACATGGGAGGAACACAAGTGTGTGATTAGGGGGTGCCTTATCCAAGAGGGAAGTAGAGCAAAGAGGGAGGGAGAAAGGAAGAGGAGGGTATTATTAAATAATATTGAGCAACTGGAGAGCGAATACAAAGGAACAATGACGAGAGACATCTTAGGTGAGTTGGTGGCAGAAAGAGAAAAATATAAAAAGTTAATGTATACATGCGCCAGATATGCGATACAGAGATGCCAGAAAACCTACTATGAATATGGGAATAAAGGTGGGAGACTCCTAGCAAGAGCACTTAAGACCCAACAGCAGACGAATTATGTCCCCTTTATTAATGACCCTCAGTCTAAAAAGCACCATAGAAATGAATCCATGGCAAGAATTTTTAAAGAGTTCTATGAGAAATTATATGGAACAAGGGGAGAGGTGACAGATAACCAGAGGGTAAAGAGAAAAAAGGATATAGAGGAATATATACGGGAATCAGACATGCCGAGGCTTGCGGAGGAGGATAGAAAAAGGTTGGAGGAGCCGATATCCCTGGAGGAGGTAAGAGCAATAGCCCATTCAGCGGTAGGTAAGGCCCCGGGCCCAGATGGCTTCGGAGCTGAATATTTTAAGTGCTTCGAGTCCATCTTGGCACCACATCTGGCAGACGCATTGAATTCTTTGGTAGAGAGAGGGGACAGAGGTGGCCATTATGGAAGGGACTCACTGGAGTCACAAATTACAGTAATTAAAAAAAAAAGATAAAGATCCGGGACAATGTTCCAGCTATAGACCAATATCGTTGCTGAATGTGGACCTAAAATTAGGTGCGCACATATTGGCAACACGTTTAGCAGGGTTGGTCCCGGAACTGGTTCACCCAGATCAAGCTGGGTTTATAATGCAGAGGTAGGCCCGTGATAACATCACTAGAGCAGTCATGCTTCTACAGCACGCAAAGGAGTCCCGGTCCACTGTCATGTGCCTCTCGACAGATGCCGAGAAGGCTTTTGACAGGGTAGACTGGGAGTTCCTGAAAGCAATCCTTTGTCATATAGGACTGGGGGAGAACATTCTGACGCGTATACTAGCTCTGTATTTGACCCCGATGGCCAGAATTAAGGTCAATGGAGTGTTATCAGAACATCTGACGATTTTTAAGGGAACTCGCCAGGGCTGTCCCCTCTCTCCACTGATTTTCGTGCTGACGCTGGAACCACTCCTGAGGAGGATTAGGACACATGTGGATATAAGGGGATTGGGGGTTAGGAACAGAGAGCACAAAGTGGCGGGTTTTGCAGATGACCTTTTGTTCTTTTTATCAAATCCTAGGCTGTCTTTACTGTGTTTGTTAGTAGAATTCAATAGATATAGAAACCTGTCAGGCTTCAAAATTAATTGGGGAAAATGTGAGGCCCTGGGAGTAGCTATCGAACAGAAAGTGATTGAACAACTACAGGAAAATTTCCCTATCAAATGGGTATCACCGACACTGAAATATTTAGGGATAAATATATCACCAGATGTACAAACATTATACCAAAGCAATTATAAGACTATAGCTCAGGAGGTGAGGAGTGATCTGAGTAAATGGAATAGACCGGAATTTTCGTGGTTCGGAAGGATCAGTCATCTAAAAATGAACATCATGCCAAGATTAATATATATTTTTCAGGCACTTCCATTAGCGGTGCCAGCTTCCTTTTTTACCCTATTAAGAAGGGAATTTTTGAGATTTATTTGGTACTCTAAGCCACCACGTATAAAATATAGCCTAATAACACAGCCTAAGGAGAAGGGAGGGCTCTCTGTTCCAAACCCTCAGTTACCGTATTTTCGTGCCGTATAAGACGCTCCGGAATATAAGACGCACCCAGGTTTAGAGGGCAAAAACCAGGGGGAAGAAAATGTATACTAAACCTGGTGTGTCTATATATGTGTCCCTAGCTGTCTCCATGTGTCCTCAGGTGCCCCCCATGTGTCCATATCTATCCCCCATGTGTCCTCAGGTGCCCTCTATGTGTCCATAGCTGTCCCTCATGTGTCCCCGTTACCTGTGTGGTCTGCTTTCTGTGTCATTTCTGTAGGAGCTTGTAGGATTGTGCTGCCCCTATGTGTTCCTGGCTCCCCCCGTGTGGTCCGCTGACTCGTGCCCCTGCCTGCTTGTGTCCGCTCCCGCAAATGTGCTCTACCCTCCAATACGCGTCATCAGCAGAAGCCATCACTAGAGCGATGAGACAGGAGACCACAGGGCTGCGATCTTGGGAGCCGCTGATACAGTAAGACTGCGGCGGCTATTTGGATATCGGGAGCAGTGTACACGCAAGCGGGGTGGGTGGCAGAAACGAGCGGGGGGGCTAGAGCACAATTGCGGGGAGGGTGGCAGAAACGAGCAGGGGCAAGAGCATAATTGCGCGGAGGGTGGCAGAAACGAGCGGGGGCTAGAGCAGACACACAGACAGCAGACCACACAGCAGGCAGTTACATGCAGGGAGGGAATCCCCGACGTAGCGGCGGTTCCTATCGGCGGGTGTTCGTAAGTCGGGGATTCCCTGCATTTGCCGTATAAGATGCAGGGACTTTTTCTCCTCATTTTTGGGGGAGAAAAAGTGCGTCTTATACGGCGCAAAATACGGTATATCATGCTGCAGCTTCCATAAATAGGATTGTAGATTGGCATAGGAACAAAAAAGAGAACATCTGGATTGAAATGGAGCAGTATTTAGTAAATACACCCCTTACAGGGTTACCATGGATGAATAAGAGGGTGAGTATTATACACCCAGCGGGATGCTTTTTAGACAATGCATTAAAAACATTGTTTTTGTACAAGCGGAAAATTCAGCTGTCCAATCAACCCTCTCCACTCCTCCCGATCCTGGATAATCCAGAATTTATACAGGGATGCCAAAAGAATGCCTATCTATTTTGAAGGGGAACACTGCCATTGAGGGCAGGAATGTTGATGAGAGAAGGTGAGTGGGAACCCCCAACAAAGTTTTTCGAAAATATACAGAATAGTGCAGGGGAAATGTGGAAACTCCTGCAATTCAGATCATTCCTGAGGACACAGGGCACAAGGGAGGGATTCTCGAAATAACTCACCCCGTTTGAAAAGGTATAGGCTCCCTTTCTAAAATATATGGTCTGCTAAATGTGGGACAAGAGTTAACAGGTAGCTGGAAAATTAAGTGGCAGAGGGATATACAGAGGGAGTTTACGGAAATGGAATGGAACAATATCCTGTATTTTATGCATAGGAGTTTGGATTCCACCAGGATGCAGGAATCGGGAGTGAAATTGGTGAGTAGATGGTATTATACGCCTAGTAGATTGGGTAGGATGTTTGTGGGGGCTGACGTGGGATGCTGGAGATGCGGTAGAGAAAGAGGAACCCTGATGCATATACAGTGGGTTGCAAAAGTATTCGGCCCCCTTGACGGTTTCCACATTTTGTCACATTACTGCCACAAACATGAATCAATTTTATTGGAATTCCACATGAAAGACCAATACAAAGTGGTTTGCACGTGAGAAGTGGAACGAAAATCATACATGATTCCAAACATTTTTTTACAAATAAATAACTGCAAAGTGGTGTGTGCATAATTATTCGGCCTCCTTTGATCTGAGTGCAGTCAGTTGCCTATAGACATTGCCTGATGAGTGCTAATGACTAAATAGAGTGCACCTGTGTGTAATCTAATGTCAGTACAAATACAGCTGCTCTGTGAGGGCCTCAGAGGTTGTCTAAGAGAATATTGGGAGCAACAACACCATGAAGTCCAAACAACACACCAGACAGGTCAGGTATCAAGTTATTGAGAAATTTAAAGCAGGCTTGGGCTACAAAAAGATTTCCAAAACCTTGAACATCCCACGGAGCACTGTTCAAACGATCATTCAGAAATGGAAGGAGTATGGCACAACTGTAAACCTACCAAGACAAGGCCATCCACCTAAACTCACAGGCCAAACAAGGAGAGTGCTGATCAGAAATGCAGTCAAGAGGACAATGGTGACTCTGGACGAGCTGCAGAGATCTACAGCTCAGGTGGGAGAATCTGTCCATAGGACAACTATTGGTCATGCACTGTACAAAGTTGGCCTTTATGGAAGAGTGACAAGAAGAAAGGCATTGTTAACAGAAAGCATAAGAAGTCCCGTTTGCAGTTTGCCACAAGCCATGTGGAAGAAAGTGCTCTGGTCAGATGAGACCAAAATGGAACTTTTTGGCCGAAATGCAAAACGCTATGTGTGGCGTAAAACTAACACTGCACATCACTCTGAACACACCATCCCCACTGTCAAATATGGTGGTGGCAGCATCATGCTCGGGGGTGCATCTCTTCAGCAGGGACAGGGAAGCTGGTGAGAGTTGATGGGAAGATGGATGGAGCCAAATACAGGGCAAACTTGGAAGAAAACCTCTTGGAGACTGCAAAAGACTTGAGACTGGGGTGGAGGTTCACCTTCCAGCAGGACAACAACCCTAAACCTAAAGCAAGGGCAACAATGGAATGGTTTAAAACAAAACATATCTATGTGTTAGAATGGCCCAGTCAAAGTCCAGATCTAAATCCAATCGGAGAATCTGTGGCAAGATCTGAAAACTGCTGTTCATAAACGCTGTCCATCTAATCTGACTGAGCTGGAGCTGTTTTGCAAAGAAGAATGGGCAAGGATCTCAGTCTCTAGATGTGCAAAGCTGGTAGAGACATACCCTAAAAGACTGGCAGCTGTAATTGCAGCAAAAAGTGGTTCTACAAAGTATTGACTCGGGGCCGAATAATTACGCACACCCCACTTTGCAGTTATTTATTTGTAAAAAATGTTTGGAATGATGTTTGATTTTCGATCCACTTCTCACGTGTACACCACTTTGTATTGGTCTTTCACATGGAATTCAAATAAAATTGATTGTTTGTGGCAGTAATGTGACAAAATGTGGAAAACTTCAAGGGGGCCGAATACTTTTGCAACCCACTGTATTCTGGAGCTGTATAAACATTGAAACATATTGGAGGGAAGTGAGAAGACTTATTGGGAAGATAGAGGGGTGGGAGACACCAGAAGACCCGGGGTTCTTCCTCTTACACGCCAATTCAATGAGCAGAAAGAAATATAAGAAATTGGTAATGATACATTTAATAAATGTTACAAGGATATTGATAGCGAGATGGTGGAAGACAACAACCCACACTCCAACAGTGGGGGAATGGCTGAAGGAAGTAACCCATATATATATAATATGGAACAGTTGGTGCAGGAAAATATAGGAGGGAAGGCAGTTTAAGCTGACTTGGAAGAAGTGGGAAGAATTTATAGAAACAGAAGATTATAGGAGTATATTGAGTAACAATGAACAGTATGATGAGATGGGGCATTCTTAAGGGACTATTAAATTGCAAACAAAATATTTTGAGATGAAATATGAAATTGGGTTCTGGGGGCTTCTCCTCTCTGCCCCCCCCCCCCCTCCCAGCCTAACATGGGATGAGTATGGAAGATGTGGTTAAGTGGTGAATGAGAACAGAAAGGGTTGTGAGAAAGGAAGGTAGATGAGTGTGAATGAGAAGATGGATGGGAAGAAGATCAGAAGTAGAATCAGTTATATAAAGTAATAGGGAGGCATTGGGATTAACCCTTAAGCTATACTGTATTATGGAGGGGAGTGGCTTGGAGGGGGTTACAGGAGGGTAATAACTTATTATTGTTGCCGTGTTTTTTTTTTTTTTTTAGATGAAAATATGCAAATATAATATGGTATGTATGTTTTGAAGTGTTTATATGTAATACTTTTTTTTCTACAAATAAAGAATTTATAAAAAAAACATTCACAGGAAAAATGTGGAAATCCACATAAAGGAAAACGTATTCGGAATGCAATATGCTAGTGGAAATAGACCCTAACTGTTACAGTGTTCTCCCCAGAATTTTTTTCCAGCCGGGTGGCATAAAAAAGTAGCCGGGTGGGGAGCGACCAGGGGAATGAAGGGCCAGCGCAAAAAAATGGGTGTTACCATGCAACTGAATGTGGGCGTGGCTTATGCGGAGCTATGAGCTCCTCTGAGGAAAGTCAGTGGCATGACTATGCACTCTGTAAAGTGCTGCAGAAGATGTCAGTGCTATATAAATACATAATAATAATATGGTAGGGACATTAGACTATGACTATGACTATCGGTAGGGATTAGAGTGTGAGCTCCTCTGGGGACAGTCAGGGGGGGGGGGGGGTGAGGCGGAGGATTCGGATGATTCCTGAGAGATTTCAAGCTGAAATCAATCGGGAATCAACCTGGAGTGTATGGGTACCCAACAGATCTCTCTCTAATCAGATTTGATCAGAGAGAGATTTGTCTCTTGATTGAATCTGCCCATCATCGCTAGATGTATGGGCACCTTTACTTTAGCAGGTCAGCATTAGGACCCTGCAGTCTCAACTCTGAAAGCCCCAGGTCCTTATCAGTTCTGCCAGGAGGGGGGTAGGGAGAAGTTCTGGCTTAATGGCTTTACAGCTGTCTCCCTGGCTGCTTCCAGAGAACAGTTTCACAATGGAGGGGGTGAGGGGGACAGCGGGGCTGCTCTCACACAAACTCACACAGGAGCTGCAGGCACACAACATTCCTCTCCAGAATCCCATTCCCCGGACCCCGCAGCTTCACTCACTGACTGGCTTCCTGACTTACGATCCTGGGAACTCAGCGGCTGCCTGATGAGGGTGTAAATGTCCCGCCCAGTCCAGTCCATGCTAATTCAGTGACTGTACGAGCTCAACGAGATCTCGTACACTGAGGAGCAGGAGCAGAACAGCATTGGCTTCACTATTCACAGGCACGTGCTGTCAGCCGGCGGGGATTTATGACGCAGAGGAGCAGAACAGTCCGGACTTCAATTACAGCCACGTGTTGGCAGCCGGGCGGGTGTGTAACCTTACCCGGGCGGCGCGCCCACCTATTTGGCTCTGGGGAGAACACTGCTGTTAGGAGAGCTAATGTATGAGATAAACAAATAAAAAGAGAGAATTCATAAGATAAATGGATAAGGAGAGAGTTAAAGGAGAGAGAAATCATGAGTTAAGTAATTTAAGGAGAAATTAATTGTCAATAAGTAAGGTGAGATAATTCAACAAAAAAAGCTTTGTGAATCAGCCCCAGTGTGACTGTCTAGTAGGAGGAGCCACTCCGTTGTACTCCTCACTCCATTGAGGCCGATGTACTACGGGGTGGGACATCAGAAAGCAAAATAAATAAATAAATTGAGCAACAGGAGCAGGGCACACTCCATAGAGGCTTCCCGGTATCCCCTTTGATGTGCACACATGTATAGACTGATACAGAGAATCAGATGATTCATACAGTCTAATGGTGGGTACGCACGATGCGATTTCCCGCTCAATTTGTTATCCGATCGATAGCCGCGGTAGTCGATTCGATCAAAAAGCGATCGCTCGATCCCGGTTTTCGCCTCCACATGGAAATGTTTTTTCTTGTGTTTTTTCACTTGTAATCTATCGTTCTATTATCGATTTGTGTTATGCGATCGACCGGAGGGGCATGTGATTTGGGAGGTGGTGAGGTGATATGATCAAGATAAAATCGTAAAGTGGGCGTGGTCAAAAACGATTGTAGGAGGATGGATTGAGGACAGCTTCAGTGCTTTCATTGTCCCAGTGAAGTGTGGATTATTGCTGTTCTTTCTGGGCTAATCATGTCTGATGTAGACTGTCTACGCTGTGCGGTAGCTCTGTTGTGTGTTGCAGACCACAATAGAGTGGCATCTAAGCAAAGGAAGGCCAAGAGACAGTGGGCAAAAGAATGGTTGCAAAAGAGAAATCATTTTGACCACATGGCGTTAATCCAGGAGTTGCGGGAAAGTAACCTGGAAGATTTCCACAACTACATGCAAATGACGGACGCAAGCTACAACCATTTGCTGGAGAGACTGCGTTCAAGGATTACTAAGCAGGACACGGTTAGGCGGGCGGTTATCACAGCAGAACAACGCCTGTCTGTGACTCTGCGATTCCTGGCCACTGGTCGGTCCTAAGCGGACTTTAAGTTTACGTCAGCCATTTCCCTGCAGGCACTCAGTCGCATCATTCCTGAAACCTGTCTGGCCATTGTATCAGTTGATGGGAGAGTACATCAAGGTATGTGTTCACTGTTTCATGATTTTAATAATTTATCTATGCAGCAAACAAAGTATAAGTGCACACCGGTGTAGTGTATAGACTATTGCATCCTTCCATGATTTTGATGGCAATGTTGGTTGATTGAAAAAGCTGTATAGCAGACTGTCCCTCCACCATTTAGTTGGTGGACAAGCAGCATACATTATAAACAAAATGGTGGTGGGACAGTATGCTGTACATAGAGCTTGTTCAAGCAACAGACATTGTATACAAGATGGTGGAAGGTAAACACTGCTAGAGGTGGACAAGCACCATACATGCTTGTCCGCCTCTATCAGTGTTTATCTTCCATCATATTCTATACATAATGAATGAAGGTGATGTCTGATGTCTAAACAGCAGTATGTGTATTGGGCCCTCCTTGCTTTGCTTTGTTCCTGTCTGTTGTCGCCCATTGTTCTATTCCACAGAAAACAATGATGTTTCAATAGTTGTCCCCTTCAATCAGTGCAGTATCAGTGCAGTATTTGTTTGCGCTTGGTGAAAAGCTTTTGTTCAAATTCTTTATCAGAAATTCAAGTTAATTAAAGTACTTAATTAAATTTAATTAAATTTAAGTAATGTAATAAGTGTGGAATTCTGTTTTGCGTCTTTCAACACGTTTGTAGGTGCACAGTACAAAGTTTGTTCACCCAGCTAATATATATTTTTTTAATTCTTTTATATTTGAACAGTTCCCACAAAGTGTAGCAGAGTGGCAGTTGGTGGCGGAAGACTTCAACACCTTGTGGAACTTCCCGAACTGTGGTGGTGCGCTGGACGGAAAACATGTCCGCATCAATCCGCCCCCCAACAGCGGATCATATTTTCATAATTACAAAGGCTTTTTCAGTGCGGTGATGATGGCCTTAGTGAATGCCCGTTATGAATTCCTAATGGTTAATGTAGGGAAAAATGGACGAATCTCAGATGGTGGCGTAATGGAGGATACTTAGTTTAATAGGCGCCTAAAAAAACAACGAACTGAGTTTGCCAACCAACGCACAGACAGTGGCTAATATGAATTATGTATTTTTACGGACGAGGCGTTTGCCTTGGGGGAACACCTTGTAAAACCTTACCCACAACGCGGGCTGGATAGGGGAAAAAAGATTTGTAATTACCGCCTCTCCAGAGCCAGACGTGTGGTTGAAAATGCTTTTGGGATTTTGGCCCAACGCTTTAGGATTTTCTTGTCCGCTATCAACCTGGAACCTAGCAAGGTTGAGGTAATAGTTCTAGCTGTGTGCACACTGCATCATTTTCTGCATAGACAGACTCCTCACCATTATTGCCAGCCAAATTAGGTCAACCAAGAGGACATCCAAACTGGGACTATTGTGGAGGGGGAGTGGAGAACAGGACCAAACATGACTGTATTACATCGAAAATCAATACAAACGCTCAATTATGCATATTTCACTCGACTATTTCCAACATGTTCGATCAGATATCGATCGACAAAATATTCGATTATTTGGTGCGTTTCGTTAAATGATATTCGATTTCCTCCAAAATGTATCTTTGATTTAATCGAACGAATAGCAAATCGAACGGGAAATCGCATCGTGTGTACCCAGCATAAAGGAAAGCGGGAATACCTTTTAACACAGAGCAGAAGCAGGAACAGCTCTTAAAGGACACCCGAGGTGAAAATAAATGAATGAAATAAACAATTGTGTCTATCTTCCTTATCCTTTTAGGACCATTGTAGTCCCTTACACACTCCAATGAGTTCTGGGTCACCATGAGCTTGCTGGTTAGTCTGTACCTCTCGGATTTACAAGCCCTACTCCATAGAGCCAAATTAATCCATGCCATGCACTGATGAGGATCAAACAATCCGAAACAGTCTGTATGCATGTTGGATTATTATGGCTCTGTACAAATTAACAAACTGACACATCATTGCATTCCAGCGGTTCTGGAGGTGTGTTTAGCTTCTAAGGTTACAATGGTTAATTTGCATATATTCAGCAGTGGTGCTCTGGGAGACATCTTAACCCATTCAGGTTCCGTCGTTTTCACGTGAGAAATGTTCACCTCCCATTCATTAGCCTATAACTTTATCACTACTTATCACAATGAACTGATCTATATCTTGTTTTTTCCGCCACCAATTAGGCTTTCTTTGGGGGGTACATTTTGCTAAGAGCCACTTTACTGTAAATGCATTTTAACAGGAAGAATAAGAAAAAATGGAAAAATTCATTATTTCTCAGTTTTCAGCCATTATAGTTTTAAAATAATACATGCCTCCATAATTAAAACTCACGTATTGTATGTGCCCATATGTCCCGGTTATTACACCGTTAAAATTATGTCCCTATCACAATGTATGGCGACAATATTTTATTTGGAAATAAAGGTGCATTTTTTTCCATTTTGCATCTATCACTATTTACAAGTTTAAAATAAAAAATATATAGAAATATTTCATCTTCACATTGATATTTAAAAAGTTTAGACCCTTAGGTAAATATTTACATGTTTTTTTTTTTTTTTTTTAATTGTAATGGTTTTTTTTTTTTTAGTAAACATTTTATTTGGGTAGTTTTGGGAGGGTGGGAGGTAAACAATAGATTTATAATGTAAATGTGTGTTAATTTTTTTTTTTTTTTTTATTTCAGATGTAGTATTACTTTTTGCCCACAAGATGGCGGCCATGAGTTTGTTTACATGACGTCATTCTAAGCGTAACACACGCTTAGAGTGACGCATCCGGGAGGGAACAGCCAGAAAAGGCGCAGCTTTCGAGAGAAGCTGTCGCTTTTTCAGCGGGGGAGAGGAATCAGTGATCGGGCACCATAGCCCGATACACTGATTCCGTGGCTACCGGATCCGCGGCCGGGAGTGCGCGTGCAATCGGCCGCGGGAGCACGCGGTAGCGCGCATGGTTCCTGGACGTAGTTTCTACGTCCAGGAACCAAAATAGGTTAAGCTCACTCCAACCTGAATTATCGCAATTTCTTTCTGTTTTAGGAAAGCAAACTTTTGTTTTTGTTTTCCTTATCCTAAAAATGACTTTAAGATATTCCACAGTTTTATTTTATATTTAAATCTACTTTTTAAGTTTTTACAGTTTATTATTTTTGCTCAGCTACGTTCATTGAAGTATGCCAGAGCTAAAATTTATGAACTATTGAACCTTTTTATCTCTTTCCTGCTCTCAGAAGCCATTTTCTGCTAGGATAGTGTTTTATAGTTGTAACTAGCTGATGACCCGGCGTTGCCCGGGTATGTATTTGGCTGGTGTTGGCTCCGCTCAGTTTTCCAAACCTTAACACACAAACACTCAATGAGCAAGTTTGTGAGCTTTGGGGTCTTTGACATCAATAATTTGTATATAGAAAGCAAACCAATCAGATAGGCTGTTTGTGGCTCTGCCCCTCTCCAGCATTTGAACCCCAGTCAATCAATGACCAACTGTAGCAGGTTTGAGACATCTGCTATTAACAGTGTAAAAATGCCAGAAATGTAAATATCCCCCTTGAAAATCAACAAATGAATTTTGATTGGCTATTATAGACTCCACCCACTACCCTGAATATTAATCAGTCACCCAGTAATCATCTGGGCAAAGTCTGAGAACCCTGCCATAACAGTGTATAAATGGCTGCAGTTTATATTTTCCCAGTAA
Source organism: Hyperolius riggenbachi (assembly GCF_040937935.1). Lineage (NCBI taxonomy): Eukaryota > Metazoa > Chordata > Amphibia > Anura > Hyperoliidae > Hyperolius > Hyperolius riggenbachi. The sequence continues at coordinate 40,008,486 of NC_090653.1, read as the reverse complement.
AATGTGTTTTTGGCTCCACCCATTCTTTTGTAACTTGGACACAGTCACTCAATGACCAATTTTGTGAGCTTTGGGGTCCTTGGCATCAATAATTTGTATTTTCCCAAGTGAAATGAAACAAATCTGATTGGCTGTTGCTCCGCCTCTTTTCTGATTTGAACCCCAGTGACCCAATGACCAACTGTACCAGGTGTGAGGCTTGTGCCATTAACAGGGCAAGAATGGCAGCAATTTCAATATTCCCCTTAAAAAATAACAGATGAATTTTGATTAGCTTTTTTAGGCTCAACCCACTTTTCTGAATATTAATCCCAGTCACCCAGTAACCAACTGTGCAAAGTTTGAGAACCCTTCCATTAACAGTGAAGAAGAGCTGCAGTTTATATTTTCCCAGGATAATCTGTTTTTTGACTCCACCCACTTTTTGTAATCTTGACACACAATGACCAAGTTTGTGAACTTTCGGGTCCCTGGCATCAAACTGGTGTGAATGGAAGCATTTTATCCAGCAAAGAAATCTGATTGGCTTTTTGTGGCTCTGCCCCTTTAGTGATTTTGAACCCCAGTCACTTAATGACTGACTGTAGCAGGTTTAAGGCCTCTGCCATTAACAGTGTAAGAATGGCAGCAGTTTCAATTTTCCCCTTGAAAATCAATAGGTGAATTTTGATTGGCTGTTGTAGGCTCCACCTACTTTTCTGAACATTAATCCCAGTCAGTAAGTTTGAGAACCCTGCCATTAACAGAGTAAGAATGGCTGCAGTTTATATTTTCCCATGTAACTTACAGTCACTCAATGACCAAGTTTATGAGCTTAGTGGTCCTTGGCATCAATAAGTTGCAATTTCCCATTGAAATTAAACAAATCTGATTGGCTGTTTGTGGCCCGCCTCCTTTTCAGTCTCCCAGTGATTGACTGTACCAGATTTAAGGCCTCTGTCCTTAAGAGTGTAAGAAGAGTAGCATCAATGTAACTACTCCCCTTAAAAATCAATCAGTGAGTTTGGATTGGCTGTTGTAGGCTCCACCCACTATCCTGAGTATTAATCCCAGTCATCCAGTGACCAACTGTGTCAAGTTTGAGAACCCTGCCAATAACGGAATGGCTAAAATCAATCTAAAAAATCTGATTGGCTGTTTATGGATCCACCCCTTTAGTGAATTTGGACACCAGTCACCCAATGACTGTTTTAGGTTTGAGGCCTCTGGCATTAACAGTGTAAGAATGGTAGCAATGTAAATATTCGCTTTGAAAATCGATAGATGAATTTTGATTGGCTGTTGTAGGCTCCACCCACATTTCTGAATATCAATCCCAGTCACTCAGTGACCAACTGTGTCAAGTTTAAGAACCCTGCCATTAACAGTGTAAGAATGGTTGCAGTTTATATTTTCCTATGTAAAAAGTTAGTTGTTTTTGGCCCCACCCACTATTTCTAACCTTGGCATACAGTCACTCAATGACCAAGTTTATGAGCTTTGAGGTCCTTGGCATCAATAATTTGCAATTTCCCACTGAAATGAAACAAATCAGAATTGAAAAGGGGTCGGGCCAGTGACTGACTGTACCAGATTTGAGGCATCTGCCATTAAGAGTGTATGAAGGGCAGCAATGTAAATAATCCCCCTGAAAATCAAACAATCCCAGTCACCCAGTGACCAACTGTGCCATGTTTGAGAACCCTGCCATTAACAGTGTAAGAATGGTTGCAGTTTATATTTTCCCATGTAAAAAATGTAGTTGTTGGCGCCACCCACTTTTTCAAACCTCGACATACAATCATTAAATTACCAAGTTAATGAGCTTTGGGGTCCTTGGTATCAATAATTTGTGTATTCCCATTGAAATTAAACAAATCTAATTGGCTGTTTGTGGCTCCGCCCCCTTTCTGAATTTGAACCCCAGTTACCCAGTGACCAACTGTACCAGGTTTGAGGCACCTGCTATTAACAGTGTAAGAATGGCAGTAATTTAAATATTCCCCTTGAAAAATCAACAGATGAATTCTGATTGGGTGTTGTAGGCTCCACCCATTTTCCTGAATATTAATTCCAGTCACCCAGTGACTAACTGTGCAAAGTTTGAGAACCCTACCATTAACAGTGTAAGAATGGCTGCAGTTTATATTTTCCCAGTGAAATTTGTTTTTGGCTCTGCCCACTTTTTGTAACTTTCACACACAGTCACTCAATGACCAAGTTTGTGAGCTTTCAGGTTCCGGCATCAAAAATGTGTGAATGGAAGCAGTTTATCCACCAAGGAAATCTGATTGGCTGTTTGTGGCCCCGCCCCTTTAGTGAATTTGGACCCCAGTCACCCAATGACCGACTAGCAAGTTTAAAGCCTCTGCCATTAACAGTGTAAGAATGGCAGCAGTTGAAATATTCCCCTTAAAAATCAATAGGTGAATTTTAATTGGCTGTTGTAGGCTCCACCCACTTCCCTGAATCTTAATCCCAGTCACCCAGTGACCAAGTGTGGCAAGTTTGAGAACCCTGCCATTAACAGTCTAAGAATGGCTGTGTAACGATTGGTGTCAGCACACAGAGAGAATCTGATTATTGGTGATCTGCAGTATCACCAAGAATACAGATTATACCTGATTATTGATGATCTGCAGAATCACCGATAATCTAAGTATAACTAACCTCTGGACACCTAAGTAGTGTGAGTGTTTTGTGTAACAGTAATAACTTTGAGTAAGACCACCCGAGGTGCAGGTGGTCTTTGGCAGTATGGGCGATACTGCCTCTTGGAAATAGCAATAACCTTCCTACAGCCTGAGATCTCCAAAGAGGTGGAGTCCCAGGATGAAGGTAGGAAGGACCTGTGAGTGAGTGACACCTGGAAGGTGGATGTCACTAGCAGGTCTGGAGACTATCTCCTAAGGAGGGAGATAGCTCTCGAGGTCGGGCAAGCCAGGTCGGCAACACACAGACAGATAAGGTACAAAGACAGAAGGCTGATTCGGTATCCAAAGGCAGGCAGGGTTTGGCAACAGTTATCAGATATGCGTAGGTACCAAATCAGAAAGCAGAGGGATAGTCAGGAATGCAACAGGTCATAACAGATATCAAAGAATGCCTAGTCTTGGGTGTGAGGTCCGTGGTCTCTACACCCTGGAACTAGTCTGAAGTATAACACAATGATAACACAGAGTCCCTAATCTTGAGTGTGAGGTCCGTGGTCTCGACACCCTGGAACTAGTCTGAAGTATAACACAATGATAACACAGAGTCCCTAATCTTGAGTGTGAGGTCCGTGGTCTCGACACCCTGGAACTAGTCTGAAGTATAACACAATGATAACACAGAGTCCCTAATCTTGAGTGTGAGGTCCGTGGTCTCGGCACCCTGGAACTAGTCTGAAGTATAACACAATGATAACACAGAGTCCCTAATCTTGGGTGTGAGGTCCGTGGTCTCGACACCCTGGAACTAGTCTGAAGTATAACACAAGTAATACACAGAAGTAATCTGGCTCAGTGGGAATTCCCAGGTCCTCCGGTTCTAACACACTGTAGGATCTGACTAGGTCTGAGTGCTTCCACGTAAGTGTTCACAACGGCAGACAACTTGAGACTGACCACAGTGACTATATATAGTGCAGCGCTCTCCAGCGCCACCCATCAGCGATCAACCAATAGCCACTTGCTTTGATGTCAGCTGACCAACCAGATCAGCTGATCCCTCCTCGTTTGTCATAAAAGTTCTGCCTCTCAGCCTGTGTGAACTAACAGACCCAGCCACACCAGACGCACGTTGCTGCGTGCAAACCGCCGCGCTGGACGCGGAATCAGCCGCCTTGCCGTCAGTACACGCGGCGGCTTTTCCGCGTTCTATCACAGTACCCCCCCCTGAGGAGTGGACTCCGGACACTTTCCGCCAGGCTTTCCAGGATGCAAGTCATGGAATTCTTTCTTCAATTCCTCTGCGTGCATACGACAGGCACCCAAGTTCTCTCCTCTATGCCATATCCCTTCCAGTGAACCAGATACTGCACGGAGTTCTGCACAAGCCGTGAGTCCAGAATCTTTTCTATCTCATACTCAGGTTTGTCATCAATCAACACGGGGGGGGGGGAGCGGAATCCACGTGCACCGCCGGCTTGAGCAAGGACACATGGAATGATCTAACACCACGCATGCTGGTGGGGAGATCAATGGCATAAGTGACATTATTGATTTTTCTGGTCACTGGAAAAGGACCCACAAATCTAGGGCCTAGTTTGGGTGACAGTTGCTTCAGGGCCAAATGTCGTGTGGACACCCAGACCAAGTCCCCTGGAGAGAATTCCCATTCTATGGAACGTCTCTTGTCAGCCTGCTTCTTCTGGTTCTGAAAAGCCCTCCCCAAATTTCTTTTAACTATTCCCCAAGTTTGCTTCAAAGACCTCTGCCAATTCTCCAGGGCTGGAAACAGAGTAGAAGCCACTGGCAATGGGGCAAACTTGGGTGACCTTCTCGTCACCACCTGAAATGGGGAAAATCCTGAAGAGGAACTTTTCAGATTGTTGTGTGCAAATTCTGCAAACGGCAAAAATTTTACCCAGTCGGTTTGTGCATCTGCCACATTACATCTCAAACTGTTCCAGGGACTGATTGACTCTTTCAGTCTGGCCATTGGTCTGCGGGTGGTAGCCTGATGAAAAAGAAAGATCCATGTCTAACTGACGGCAGAATACCCTCCAAAATTTTGATACAAATTGGACTCCGCGATCTGACACTATATTTTCCGGAATGCCATGCAGCCGGAAAATGTGCTGGATGAAGAGAACAGCCAATTCCTGGGCCGAGGGGAGTCCATTCAGAGGGACAAAATGGGCCATCTTACTGAATCGATCGACTACCACCCAAATGACAGTCATGCCCTCAGACCTGGGGAGTTCGCCCACAAAATCCATGGACAAATGGGTCCAAGGTTCACTCGGAACTGGCAAAGGCTGCAACGTTCCAACAGGTGCCTGACGGGAGGGTTTGCTTCTAGCACATACTGCACACTCTCTCACAAACTCTTTACAGTCTGTTGCCAATGATGGCCACCAAGCACATCTAGCAAGTAGATCCTGAGTTCTGGTGGCCCCAGAATGCCCAGCATTCTTGTGGGAATGAAACAGCTGCAACAGTTGTAGGCAAAAGGGCAATGGTGCAAACAGGACCCCCTTAGGCTTCCCCTCTGGAACATCCTGTTGGAATGGACTCAGTGTGACAGTCCAGTCTTTCCAGGTTTCAGTGGCTGCCAGGACCATTTTTTGAGGTATAATGGTCTCAGAGACTGAGGGCTGTGCTGTCTCGGGCTCAAAACACCTGGATAAGGCATCAGCCTTGATGTTCTTACTACCAGGGGTATACGTAATTACGAATCTGAATCTCGAAAAAAATAACGACCACCGGGCCTGTCGGGGGCTAAGTCTCTTAGCGCCCTCAATGTACTCCAAATTTTTGTGGTCAGTGTAAACTGTAATGGTGTGTTCTGCCCCTTCTAGCCAATGTCGCCATTCCTCAAAGGCCAACTTGATGGCTAGAAGTTCCCGGTTGCCTATATCGTAGTTTTTCTCTGCGGGTGAAAATCTACGGGAAAAATAGGCACAGGGGTGAAGTTTCCCCTGCAACCCAGAACGCTGAGACAGCACAGCCCCTACCTCTGAGGCATCAACCTCCACGATAAAGGGAAAGGTGACGTCTACATGTCTCAATATGCGTGCAGAACAGAACAATTTCTTCAGAGTGGAGAAAGCAGCATGGGCCTCTGGGAACCAGTGGTGAGTATCTGCCCCCTTCTTGGTGAGACTGGTGAGAGGCGAGATCACCGTGGAGTACCCCTTTATGAACCTTCTGTAGTAGTTGGCGAACCCCAGGAATCTCTGGAGTGCCTTCAGTCCCACGGGCTGAGGCCACTCCAAGACAGCAGAAACCTTTCCGGGGTCCATAGAGAGGCCCGAGGTCGAGATTATGTACCCCAGAAAGGCAACAGAAGTCACTTTGAAAATGCATTTTTCCAGTTCAGCATACAGCATATTCTTTCTCAACTTCCTTAGCACAAACCCAACATGTTTCCTGTGTTCTGAGAGGTTGGAAGAAAAAATCAGTATATCGTCTAAGTATATCAGGACGAATTTGCCCAGCACTTCTCTGAACACCTCGTTAATCAGCTCTTGGAAGACGGCCGGGGCGTTACACAACCCGAAGGGCATCACTAGGTACTCGTAATGCCCGTCGGGCGTGTTAAAGGCCGTCTTCCATTCATCACCGTCTCTGATATGCACAAGGTTGTATGCACCCCTCAAATCCAGCTTCGAGAAAATCTTAGCATTAGTGACCTGGGTAAACAAATCGTCAATTAAAGGCAAAGGGTAACGATTTTTTACTGTAATCTTATTTAAGCCTCGATAATCAATGCATGGACGGAGGCCCCCATCTTTTTTTTTCACGAAAAAGAATCCTGCCCCTGCTGGTGAGCGAGAGGGACGAATGAAACCTTTAGCTAAATTTTCTCGGATGTATTCCTGCATAGCCAATTTCTCTGGCCCAGACAGATTATAGAGATGACCTCTAGGGGGCATACAACCAGACCTGAGATCGATGGGACAATCAAAAGGACGGTGAGGAGGAAGTTTATCTGCTGATTTGGGACTAAACACGTCCGCAAATTCTGAATACTGGCTTGGCAAACCTTCCAGTTTAATCTTGGTGTTATCCAAGGTTACCTTCGCTAAACAATGATGATGACAATGGGTAGACCAGCTCGTTAGCTGACCTGAAGCCCAATTGATCTGAGGAGAGTGAAGTTGTAACCATGGCATGCCAAGAATGATCGTGGAAGTTGCCATTCGCAAAACCAGAAACTGCAGACTCTCTTTGTGTAATACCCCCACCATAACCCTTAACTCTGGGGTCTAAGACAGAGGGTAGTTACTCTGCAGCCACGGTTCCCGACGAATTAGGTCTCAACTCAAAGTACGAGAACGATAACACTCGATTTCTAAAATTCTGAAAGTCAGATCTGTGACCAGAAAACTTTTCGGGCACAGGCATACGTAAGTGTGTACCGGGAGGAGATCGCACTATATTCACAGCCGTCTGTAGGACTTGCGCAGACCCAGACAAAGCATCGATCTGGGTCTGATGACTGTCCAGCACTTGGATGAAATTCTCCACCGAGGTGGTGAGTGCATCAAGACGGCTGTTGAGTGCGTCCATTTGGTTTTGGTCTGCCGTACTGTAACGATTGGTGTCAGCACACAGAGAGAATCTGATTATTGGTGATCTGCAGTATCACCAAGAATACAGATTATACCTGATTATTGATGATCTGCAGAATCACCGATAATCCAAGTATAACTAACCTCTGGACACCTAAGCAGTGTGAATGTTTTGTGCAACAGTAATAACTTTGAGTAAGACCACCCGAGGTGCAGGTGGTCTTTGGCAGTATGGGCGATACTGCCTCTTGGAAATCGCAATAACCTTCCTACAGCCTGAGATCTCCAAAGGGGTGGAGTCTCAGGATGAAGGTAGGAAGGACCTGTGAGTGAGTGACACCTGGAAGGTGGATGTCACTAGCAGGTCTGGAGACTATCTCCTAAGGAGGGAGATAGCTCTCGAGGTCGGGCAAGCCAGGTCGGCAACACACAGACAGATAAGGTACAAAGACAGAAGGCTGATTCGGTATCCAAAGGCAGGCAGGGTTTGGCAACAGTTATCAGATATGCGTAGGTACCGAATCAGAAAACAGAGGGATAGTCAGGAATGCAACAGGTCATAACAGATATCAAACAATGCCTAGTCTTGGGTGTGAGGTCCGTGGTCTCTACACCCTGGAACTAGTCTGGAGTATAATATGATGGTACAGAGTATTCCTAGACTTGGGTGTGAGGTCCGTGGTCTCGACACCCTGGAACTAGTCTGAAGTATAACACAATGATAACACAGAGTCCCTAATCTTGGGTGTGAGGTCCGTGGTCTCGACACCCTGGAACTAGTCTGAAGTATAACACAATGATAACACAGAGTCTCTAATCTTGGGTGTGAGGTCCGTGGTCTCGACACCATGGAACTAGTCTGAAGTATAACACAAGTAATACACAGAAGTAATCTGGCTCAGTGTGAATTCCCAGGTCCTCCTGGTTCTAACACACTGTAGGATCTGACTAGGTCTGAGTGCTTCCACGTAAGTGTTCGCAACGGCAGACAACTTGAGACTGACCAGCAGTGACTATATATAGTGCAGTGCTCTCCAGCGCCACCCATCAGCGATCAACCAATAGTCACTTGCTTTGATGTCAGCTGACCAACCAGGTCAGCTGATCCCTCCTCGTTTGTCATAAAAGTTCTGCCTCTCAGCGCGCGCATTCAGCAGCCTATGTGAACTAACAGACCCAGCCACACCAGACGCACGTTGACAAGACATGTAGCACAATAAACTTGGACAAAAATGTATACAGAAATTTTTCTTTATTTGAAAAATGTCAGCACAGAAAATAAAAAAAAATCATTTTTTTGACAAAATTCATTTTTTTTCAAAAAAAAGTGCCTGGTCCTTAAGGGGTAGAAAGACTGTGGTCCTCAAGTGGTTAAACAATACCAGTTGCCTGGCAACCCTACTGATCTATTTGGTTCAGCAGTCTCTGAATCACACCAGAAACCAGCATATGGCTAATCCAGTCATATCTGACAATAATGTCAGAAACACCTGATCTGCTGCATGCTTGTTTAGGGTCTTTAGCTAAAGGTATTAGAGGCAGAGGATCAGCAGAGTAGCCAGGAAACTGGTATTGCTTAAAAGGAAACAAATATAGCAGCTTCCATAGCCCTTTTGCTTCAGTTGTCCTTTAAATCAGAGGGGAAGCCCAGATCTCACCCACCACAATCATAGCATACCGATAATCAGCAAATTACCCTACTTGTGTATGAACAGAGCCTAACCATATTGACCATATTTTATTGAACTTAGGCAAAGCGCCTCTATTTTGATAGTTAGGGCGCGTTTCCACTTGAGCGGCGCACGTCTGCGAGACGCGCGCCGGCTCTTCCGGGTCTGCGGGGAAAGCAGGCGAATCCATGGGATCCGCAGCCTCCCACGCCGATTTAGATGGAAAAGTCGGCCGAATCGCTACCGGTAGCAATTCGGCCGGCGTTACCATTGCACCCTATGGCAGTTTCCCCGCACTATTTGCCTGCGGGGAAACTCTGCGGAATTGCGGCGGTTTCCGCTCAAGTGGAAACGTGCCCTTAGCCTTCCTAAAAGGTAATACTGCATTTACTGCCCTTATCTAATCTAGACAGGAGGGAACTGTTGCAACTATCCAGTTTTTGGTGAGTAATTTTCACGCCACATGAAGTACTTTAATCACAAATTGTTTACTATATTTATCAGTAACCGTATTAGCAAATAAATTCAATAGACAAGATTGTGCCCTTGCGTGTTTACAAGCAAGCAGCTATGAAAACGATTTTTGGAGAAAAAAAAAAAAAACGAGTAAGGGAGGAAATAACATCAGGATTGGCTTTAGGCAGAGGGAACCAAGATGGCAAATGCAGGAACAGAATTCTCTTTATTTACTATATAAAATTCACTGGGATTAAAATGTGGCCAGTACAGTACATCTGTTATGTAAGTAGAGTCTACTTATAAAAGTGTTTTTTGTCCTGGCATAGTATGGCTGGCCCTGCTGCTTTAGAGCAGATATCTAGCCTATAATGGGAGAGATTCCCAACAAGAAGACCTGACAGGTAATTATTACTTTACAGGGGGAGAGGATCCCTTGAATACTTGAATACATGTTATATGCTGGATAGGCATACCACTCATAGAAGAGTCAGCACAACTCTGGTTAGAAATCTGATTTCTGCAGAGACCTGTTCCATGTCTGGTAGACTTCTATTCATTACCAATCAGATCTTAGTAAATTGAAGTCATTTTTTTTGGGGGGGGGGGGGGGGGGGGGTGTGAATTACTAAACTATTACCCTATGGCAGGGGTTCTCAAACTGGGTGCCGCCTGGTGCGCCTCAAGCACCTCCCAGGGGTGCCTTGGCATTCATCCTCATCCTCCGTGCATTGCCATCAGGTAATGCAACCACATATTGATATACAATGCGGCTGCATAAACTTCCAGTTAACCTTTGTGTTTAAGTTGGACATCAGAGGATAGGTAAGGAAATGTTTGTCCTGCTAATGGGGGGTACTTACAATCTGGAGTGGGTGCTGCCTAACAAGGGTTATAACAGCATCTTCGTAGTTGTTGTTGCCAAGGGGTGCCTTGAAAAAATGTCAAAGCCATCAAGGACGCCCTCACCCAAAAAATTGTGAGAACCACTGCCCTATGGGTTTGATTCACAAAGCAGTGCTAACTGTTAGCACGCTTGTGAAAAGCCCCTCCGTGATAAAATTGCGCGCAAAGTCCAGATAGTGCTTTAAGATTGCACCCCATGGAACCTTATAGGTGCATCAGATGTGCCGTTATCGTCGCATCGCGGTGCAACTTTTCGCACGCACCGCGCTGTGCGCTGGACTCTGCGCGCGATCTTATAGTCAAAACAGTGCTAACATAGTTAGCACCCTACTTATTACGCCAAAAGTCTTTAGGCGTGCTAATTAGGTTAGCACCGCTTTGTGAATCAAGCCCAATGTGTGGAAATCTTAGCGAATTCAGAAAAAAGTCTAAGATACCGAATGCGGCATTTTAACGACCTAATACTTTTTACTGAACAGCCCTTAGTGAATTAAGGCCACTGTGAGGTGATGTGTAAAAGTCTGTATGTCTCTGTCTTACAGACAGCCACACTCTGCGGTACTATTACACTGCAGTCTCGGCTCCTGGATCCGGCCTGCCAGAGTTCTCTGCAGTTGGATATGTGGATGATCGGGAATTTGAGAATTACAATAGTGAGACTAAGAAGACTCGTCCTGTGACTGCCTGGATAGAAAACAATGAAGGACCGGAGTACTGGGATGGACACACACAGATCTTCAAAGGCACTGAAGCTACATTCAAACACAATGTGAGGACAGCGATGAACCGCTTCAACCAGACTGGAGGTGAGTCTTGTAATACACAGTCACATCATACATCCTTCTCTGCCTCCATGTTATTCCATGTACGCTGATCATATGCCCAACACATGGTTTATTCCTTATATGTCTATTTAAATCTCTAGCCCTTCTTGATGTAATATAAATTATATTTATAATTTAATAATATAAAGCAATAACACAGTGGGAAAGCACAAAGTCAATGATTATCCCCTATAAAAAGTGCATGTGAAAACAGACACTAGTTACTAGTTACTACAGTTACTGATGAAATCTTAAAAATGAAACAAAAAACAGATTCAGAGCTCAACTAGTGGTCAGAAAAGCACCTCATCACACATTTATTACCAATACAGAAGATGAAACTTATGGTATATTCACAACTACTAAAAGTTTTGGCATGTAACTTTCACTTCAGGAAACTGAGTATGCATTTTATTATATACTAGCCAACCCGCGTCGTAGCATCTATCTATCTAATAGAGTACGTGCCTCAACCTTGAAGCAAGAAGAAGTAGGCTTTCCATGAGAAAATGTATGCGTGCTCAAACACCAAGTTTAACCCTAGCAAGACTGGCTTTGCAAATCCGGCCTAATTGGCTATTCATGAGGCAATGCTCATGCAAATATGCATTTGCTTTCGCGTGCCAAACTATGCAGGGTCAAAAAACCAATACTGCAAAGTGCTCTCTCGCTGCCTGGGAACCACAGCGGCACCCCGGAGTGGGAGGCTGGGTGGCGCAGCCGCCCCCCCCCCCCCCCCAAGCGTGGCCAGCGCTGGGAAGAGCCGTCCGCACCCACCTTCTAATATTAAAAACAGCCACTTACCTTAACGTCCATTGGGTTCTGCTACATGCGCATTAATTTTCTCATGGAAAGCATTTTGTGCAGTTTGTATCCTTTGGAGGCAGTTGGTGGATGGCTTGCTCCGGTGGTGTGAACCCTGGAGTGAGTGCGCCTGTCTTCCCCCCCCCCCTCTGGAGTGCTGTATGTGAGCCAGCCCTGAGCTCTAAAGCTCGGGGTGACCCATGCTTCTCTCCTTTCTCATGTGGTGCCCCCAAATTAATGCGCATGTAGCAGATTGCAATGGACGTTAAGGTAAGTGCCTGTTTTTAATATTGGGAGGCGGGTGCAGACGGCTCTCCCCGGCGCTGGCCACACTTGGGGGGGGGGGTCGTCCAGATGTCCACGCCACCCAGCCTCCCCCTCCGGGGTGCCGCTGTGGTTTCCAGGCAGTGAGAGAGCCTGGGACCCTGCGTTCCCCCCAGTTGTATAAAAAGGGGGCATTGGGAATCCTCCCCGTGGCGCTCCTGGAGGCCTGGAGCGCACCAAAAACTGCTAGCAGATCCGCAAAATGCTAGCAGATTTTGAAACGCTTTTTCTTATTTTTCTGTAGCATTTCACCTAGCATTTTGCGGTTTTGTAAAGCGTTTTTGGTGTAGTAGATTTCATATATTGTTACAGTAAAGCTGTTACTGAACAGCTTCTGTAACAAAAACGCCTGCAAAACCGCTCTGAACTGCCGTTTTTCAGAGCGGTTTGCGTTTTTAATATACTTTACATTGGAGGCAGAAACGCCTCCGCAATCCAAAAAATGCCTCACCTCGGGAGTATGCGTTTCAGCAAAACGCCTCCCGCTCTGCTGTGCACCAGCCCATTGAAATACATTACCCAAGCGTATCCGCAGCCCCAAGTGGATCGCAAAACGCTGCCGAACCGCTCTGGTGTGCACTAAGCCGGATAGTGCTAATGTAGCATGTAGCAGGGTGACTGCTTTGTGGTATTGGTTTGTGCATGCATTTGCATGAGCATTGCCTCATGAATAGCCAATTAGGCCAGATTTGCAATGTCAGACTTGCTAGGGTAAGGCCTCTTTTCCATGGACTGTGAATAGGCAGTGAAATGGCTCTCAAACTCTCACAACTGCTCGCTGCTGCCTGGTAACTGCTTGCTGCTGCCTGGTAAACTGCTTGCTGCTGCCTGGTAAACTGCTTGCTGCTGCCTGGTAACTGCTTGCTGCTGCCTGGTAACTGCTTGATGCTGCCTGGTAACTGCTTGATGCTGCCTGGTATCTGCTCACTGCTGCCTGGTATCTGCTCGCTGCTGCCTGGTAACTGGTTGTTGCTGCCTGGTAACTGCTTGTTGCTGCCTGGTATCTGCTCACTGCTGCCTGGTAACTGCTCGCTGCTGCCTGGTAACTGCTTGCTGCTGCCTGGTAACTGCTTGCTGCTGCCTGGTAACTGCTTGCTGCTGCCTGGTAACTGCTTGCTGCTGCCTGGTAACTGCTTGCTGCTGCCTGGTATCTGCTCACTGCTGCCTGGTAACTGCTTGCTGAGCACACAGCTCAACAGTCCGTGGAAAAGAGGCCTTAAACTTGGTGTTTGAGCACGCATAAATTTTCTCATGCAAAATACTTCTTCTTCTTGTTTGAAGGTTGAGGCACTTAGTCTATTATATATATAGATTTGTGTAAAAAGTTTTTTTTTTTTGAGGGGGGAGAAAATACACCTCCAGGTTTATCTCATGTCCAGCACACTATGAAGAATGTATGAGCTACAGTCATTTTACTTTCTACTTATACTGACATTTGTAGAAAGGATACTTACTACTTACAGTAGCAATAAAAAGTAAGTGAACCCTTTGGAATGATATGGATTTCTGCACAAATTGGTCATAAAATGTGATCTGATCTTCATCCAAGTCAAAACAATAGACAATCACAGTCTGCTTAAACTAATACCACACAAATAATTACATAATTCCATGTTTTTATTGAACACACAATATAAACATTCACAGTGCAGGTGGAAAAATATGTGAACCCCTAGACCTGCCTTTCTCAACCTTTTTACCCTGGAGGAACCCTGCAAATAACTTTTGGTTCTCAAGGAACCCCTGCAAACAATTTGCTGATCTTGAGGAACCCCTGCATTTATTTTGCAGGAGGCATGGTCTTTAAAAGTAGGTGAAGCTGTTAATTTCACCACCTATTACACTGCCACTCATTATACTGTGCTCATTATTATTCTTAACCCAATGTAGTGCTTCTTTTTACAGTACCCCCTATTATGTGCTCTATTATACTTCCCTCACGATGGGGTAAAATGCCAAGGAACCCCTACAGAGTCCTCAAGGAACCCTGGTTGAGAAAGCCTGCCCTAGACTAATGACATCTCCAAGAGCTAATTGGACTGAGGTGTTAGCCAGTTTGGAGTCCAATCAATGAAATGAGATTGGAGGTGTTGGCTACAGCTGCCCTGTCCTATAAAAAACACACACCAGTTTTAGGTTTGCTTTTCCCAAGAAGCATTGACTGATGTGAATGATGCCTCGCACAAAAGAGCTCTCAGAAGACCTACGATTAAGAATTGTTGACTTGCATACAGCTGGAAAGGGTTATAAAAGTATCTCCAAAAGCCTTGCTGTTCATCAGTTCACGGTAAGACAAATTGTCTATGAATCGAGAAAGTTCAGCACTGCTGCTCCTCTCCCTCAGAGAAGCCGTCCTGTAAAGATGACTGTAAGAGCACAGCGCAGAATGCTCAATGAGGTGAATAAGAATCCTAGAATGTCAGCTAAAGACTTATAAAAGTCTCTGGCATATGCTAACATCCATGTTAGTAAATCTACGATATGTAAAACACTAAATAAGAATGGGGTTCATGGGAGGGTACCACAGAGGAAGCCACTGCTGTCCAAAAAAAAATTGCTACACATTTAGGGCTTGATTCACAAAGCGGTGCTAACAGTTAGCACGCTGGTGAAAGGCCCTTTATCACACCCAAACTCAGTTTAGGCATGATAACTATAGCACCAACTGGGTTAGAACCGCAGTGCACAGTTTTGCGCTAGCAAAGTCTGGTGCACTTCGCATAGAGTTTAATGGCAGGGATGCTCGGATGTGCCTCATCCACGAATTCGGCAATCCGCGTGGTTGCAAAAAATAATCCGCATTCGGCCCCGCCGCATGCGGATTTTCGTCCACGTCCACGCAACCACGCGGATTTTCTGCCGTGAATGGCGTAATCACGCGTGGATTCCCGCCCGGAGGCGGATTTTCTTTTAACGTTAATAACAAAGCCCCCATACATGCTACAATCCCCCAAATTGCATGGATTATCGAGGTGATAAGGGGCAACATAACTTCAACATAAAAGATTCCCCAAAATTTTTTTTTTCTAGAGAAAATGGATTTTAAAGTGAAATCAACACTTTAAATGGGGCTATTAATTGGTAATAAGTGGTTTTAAAAAGGGATATACGCGTTAAGCAGTCAAAGAGGTGAAGGCGAGTTCCAATGGCACTTGGCGGCGAAGGTACCGCTGCAGGAGGCTGAGTGGCTGACGCCAAAAAGGCCCCAGAGAGGTTTTTGTAATTTTTTTTTTTTTTTTTTTTTGCAGCAATTAGCAATGACATCGCAGCAGAGTTGTCAGTGGACACGGGCAGTGTGAACGCAGAGTGCAGTGGTGGTAGCGACTGAGTCAGGAGAAGGACTATGCGGGCGGTCAGTTCAGCAGCACAGAAGGACCACGGCAACATACTGGTAGTAGTAGTAGCAGCACAGCGTCATAGTGCTGGCCAAAAAATTAAATGCACCCGGTGACCCGGGCAGTGTGAACGCAGACAGAGTACATTGGTGAAAGCGAGTGAGTCAGGAGGAGGAGGACAATGCCGGCGGTCAATTCAGCAGCACAGAAGGACCATGGCAACATACTGGTGGTAGTAGTAGCAGCACAGCGTCATAGTGCTGGCCAAAAAATTAAATGCACCCGGTGACCCGGGCAGTGATAACGCAGACAGAGTACATTGGTGGAAGCGACTGAGTCAGGAGGAGGAGGACAATGCGGGCGGTCAGTTCAGCAGCAGCAGCAGCAGCACAGAAGGACCATGGCAACATACTGGTGGTAGTAGTAGCAGCACAGCGTCATAGTGCTGGCCAAAAAATTAAATGCACCCGGTGACCCGGGCAGTGATAACGCAGACAGAGTGCATTGGTGGTACCGTGGTAGCGACTGTGTCAGGTGGAGGAGGAGGACAAAGCGGGCGTTCAGTTCAGCAGCAGCAGCAGCAGCACAGAAGGACCATGGCAACATACTGGTGGTAGTAGTAGCAGCACAGCGTCATAGTGCTGGCCAAAAAATTAAATGCACCCGGTGACCCGGGCAGTGATAACGCAGACAGAGTACATTGGTGGAAGCGACTGAGTCAGGAGGAGGAGGACAATGCGGGCGGTCAGTTCAGCAGCAGCAGCACAGAAGGACCATGGCAACATAACAGCGTCATAGCGCTGGCCAAAAAATTAAATGCACCCGGTGACCCGGGCAGTGTGAACGCAGACAGAGTACATTGGTGGAAGCGACTGAGTCAGGAGGAGGAGGACAATGCGGGCGGTCAGTTCAGCAGCAGCAGCAGCACAGAAGGACCATGGCAACATACTGGTGGTAGTAGTAGCAGCACAGCGTCATAGTGCTGGCCAAAAAATTAAATGCACCCGGTGACCCGGGCAGTGATAACGCAGACAGAGTGCATTGGTGGTACCGTGGTAGCGACTGAGTCAGGAGGAGGAGGAGGACAAAGCGGGCGTTCAGTTTAGCAGCAGCAGCAGCACAGAAGGACCATGGCAACATACTGGTGGTAGTAGTAGCAGCACAGCGTCATAGTGCTGGCCAAAAAATTAAATGCACCCGGTGACCCGGGCAGTGATAACGCAGACAGAGTACATTGGTGGAAGCGACTGAGTCAGGAGGAGGAGGACAATGCGGGCGGTCAGTTCAGCAGCAGCAGCACAGAAGGACCATGGCAACATACTGGTGGTAGTAGTAGCAGCACAGCGTCATAGTGCTGGCCAAAAAATTAAATGCACCCGGTGACCCGGGCAGTGATAACGCAGACAGAGTACATTGGTGGAAGTGACTGAGTCAGGAGGAGGAGGACAATGCGGGCGGTCAGTTCAGCAGCAGCAGCACAGAAGGACCATGGCAACATACTGGTGGTAGTAGTAGCAGCATAGCGTCATAGTGCTGGCCAAAAAATTAAATGCACCCGGTGACCCGGGCAGTGATAACGCAGACAGAGTACATTGGTGAAAGCGACTGAGTCAGGAGGAGGAGGACAATGCGGGCGGTCAGTTCAGCAGCAGCAGCACGGAAGGACCATGGCAACATACTGGTGGTAGTAGTAGCAGCACAGCGTCATAGTGCTGGCCAAAAAATTAAATGCACCCGGTGACCCGGGCAGTGATAACGCAGACAGAGTACATTGGTGGAAGCGACTGAGTCAGGAGGAGGAGGACAATGCGGGCGGTCAGTTCAGCAGCAGCAGCACGGAAGGACCATGGCAACATACTGGTGGTAGTAGTAGCAGCACAGCGTCATAGTGCTGGCCAAAAAATTAAATGCACCCGGTGACCCGGGCAGTGTGAACGCAGACAGAGTACATTGGTGGAAGCGACTGGGTCAGGAGGAGGAGGACAATGCGGGCGGTCAGTTCAGCAGCACAGAAGGACTATGGCAACATACTGGTGGTAGTAGTAGTAGCACAGCGTCATAGTGCTGGCCAAAAAATTAAATGCACCCAGTGACCCGGGCAGTGTGAACGCAGAGTGTAGTAGCGACTGAGTCAGGAGGACAAAGCGGGCGGTCAGTTCAGCAGCTCAGAAGGAGGACCATGGCAACTTACTGGTAGTAGTACCATAACACCAAAAAATTAACCAAGGTAGGCACTAGGCAGGTAGTAACTGTCTTTATAAAGGCAGGCATAGTTAACAACAGCACATGCAGCAGCCACTTCATGTCCCCCTGTGTCCGACAATAGGGGCCAGGAACTCACCTTCCACCCAAGCCTGGTTGATTTTCAGGAAGGTGAGTTTGTCCACAGAGGCGTGGGAGAGCCGAGAGCGCTTCTCTGTGACCACGCCACCGGCCGCACTAAAGCATCTCTCTGAGAGGACACTGGAAAGAGGGCAGGATAGGAGTTCCAGGGCGTACTGGGAAAGCTCGCTCCAGATGTCCAGTCTCTTGACCCAGTACTCCAAGGTGTCCACGGGGCTGTCGGTGTCATTGAGCCCGCTGGATGACCCCATATAGTCAGACACCATGGTGGTCAGTCGTTGCTTGTGCTGGTTGGTGGTGGATGCTGTGGCTGGCACCTCTGTTCTGGGCTGCTGCACTGCATACAGGCTCTTGCTTAGGCTCTTCAGGTCTCCGGGGCGCCAGTTGCTGCTGCTGCTGCTGGTGGTGGTTGTTGTGCTGCTAGTGGCAATGGCAGGCACCTCTTGCTGGCTTGGCAGAGCAGTTACAGTGAGGGTGGAAGGCTGGGGGAATGCTTCCAGTAGTCTGCGCACAAGGGCCTCCTTCAACTCCCTTGTGCGTTGCTCGGTGGTGGATGGCGTCATTAAGTCTCCCAGCTTCCCCTTCAGACGGGGATTAAGCATCAAGGTAATCCAGATGTCCTCCCTTGAACGCATCTGGATCACCCGGGGGTCCCTGCGAAGGCAGCGCAACATGTGCACAGCCATGGGAAACAAGTGGGCCCTGCCAGCAAGATCTTCCTCGTCCTCGCCATTGTCCCATAACGCATGCCTGTCCTCTTCCTGTGCCATGTCGTTGTCCTCCTCAAACCGCCATCCACGTACAACGCCTGCTGCACTCTGCTCCTCCTCCTCCTCCTCATTCAGGTTAGGGACCTCCAACTCTTCCACTACCTGCTGTGAGCCCTCCTCTGAGCTGGACTGTGCTGCCATCTGCTCCTGTTCTTCCAACTGCCTCAGGGCTTCATCCCCACGCTCAATTAAATTGTCCATTGCCTGCTCCAGTAGACAAACCAAGGGCACCCACTGGCACACAGAGGCCCGCTCCTCACTGACCATCTTGGTTGCCTCCAGGAAGGGACTCAGCACCAGGCATACTTGCTGCATCAGTGTCCACTGAGTGGCAGTAATCATGGGGACTTGCTGGTTGCTGGGGACACTTGGGTCTAGCATGTAGGCCCTAAGAGCCAGCCTGTGCTGACACAGCCGCTCCAACATGGCCAGAGTCGAATTCCAGCAAACTGGCATGTCGATGATCATCCGGTGTTGTGGCCTTCCATACTGCTGCTGTAAGGTGGACAAGAGTGCAGAGGCAGTGGCTGACAGGCGGAAAAAGCGTACCACCGCCCAGGCATCCTGCAGCAGCTCGCTCATCCCCTGGTAGGTGCGCAAGAAGCGCTGCACCACAAGATTGAGCACGTGGGCCAAGCAGGGGATGTGCTGGAGGTTTCCCTGCTGCACTGCTGCCACCAGGTTGGCCCCGTTATCGGCTGCCACATACCCCACTTCCAGGCCTCTGGGGGTCAGCCACCTCCGCTCCTGTTTCCTGAGGGCGGCCAGGAGATTGTTGGCCGTAAGCCTCTCCTTCCCCAGGGTCACCAATTTTAAAAGGGCTTGGCAGTGCCGAGGCTTGGCGCTGCTGCTGCCGAGGCGGGCTTGCTTTCCGGGTGCAGAGGGAGTGTCGTGACAGGACCCTTCTGCATCCCCCCTGATCCCGCGTGGTGGCACCACTAGCTGGGCTGATGCGCTCTTGTCCTCCCTCCCTTCCATCAGTGTCACCCAGTGGGCCGTAAAGGACAGGTAGCGACCTGTCCCAAATCTGCTACTCCACGAGTCCATGGTCACGTGGCTCGCTTGCCCACAGAGTAGTCCAGGGAATGGGCCACGTTTTCCACCGCAAACTTGTGGAGTGCTGGGATCGCGCTCCTGCTGAAATAGTGGCGACTGGGGACTTGCCACTCGGGGATGCCAAATTGGAGCAGCGTCCGCATGGCGCTCCCCTCCTGCACCAGGGAGTAGGGAAGCAGCTGTGATGCCATGGCCCGGGCCAGCAAGCCATTTAGTTTGCGGATCCGCCTGTGGCTTGGAGGCAGAGGCTTGGTCAGACCCTGAAAGGTGTCGCTCAGCAGGGTCTGACGATGCTGGGATGCAGGGGAGACAGAGGAGAGAGACGAACACTGGCTGCCAGCCTCAATGTCTGTGTCCTGAGTAGCCGAGGTGGAAGAGCGCTTGCATGCTACTACTGCTGCTGCTGTGGGGGATTCACGACCCTGAGGGAGGGATGATGCTGCTACGCTGGTGGGCCTTCTGCTCTCAGGAACCCCTGCCAGCAGTGCCTGCTTCCTCTTAAAGTCTGCATACTCGCGGCAGTGGTGGCTTCTCAGGTGGCCCTGGAGGGATGAGGTACCCATCTTGCTCAGACTTTTCCCACGGCTCAATCTTTTGCTGCATAACCTGCACACCGCATACCTTTTGTCATCAGTACATTCCTCAAAGCAATCCCACACTGGTGACTTTAATTTACTGCGACCCCCACTAGCAGAGGGTGCAGCGGAACAATGTGTGGTAGTAGTTGCCGGGGGTTGCATGGTGGTGGTGCCGGCTGAAGCAGTGTCCTGTCTACTTCCTCCACGCCCACTGCTGCCGATGCCCCTGCGCCTGCCTGACATATGGCGATATCCTTGCCTAGGCCGAGGTGACTCGTCATCCTGCTCTGCCTCTGACCATTCTTCCACGGACTCAGCAGGCTGCACATAGTTAGGGTCCACAACGTCGTCATTATCAGCAGCATCATCATAATCCAGCTCTTCCTCTGACTCCCCCGCCTCCTCTTCTGTCCCTACATCCCCAGACGCAGACCCCTCTTCTTCATCACCAGAACTCAACAACGCTTGTGATTGTGGCCCGATCTCAATCTCTGCCACATCAGTCCCCAGTAAGTCCTGAGCTTCTTGCATCAGCAGGTTCCCAGAAGCCGGACTGAGGGACAGAACGCTGTTATCCTGGGAGGGCTGCTGACCAGTGGGTGCTGGGGTGGATGTCACAACAAGCGTGGGACGTTGGCTGCTGCTGCTGCTGCTGCTTGGAGTGGTGCTCACAGTAGAGGTCTGGGAGGAAGTCATGATGTCCATGAGTACGTCAGGTTCCATTTGCTCAACCACCACACGGGGACCAGAAACTTTAAAATATTTGGACAATGGCGTCCGCTGACTCGGCCCAGGCTTTGCTGCCCCCTTTTCTGCTGCATCACGACCACGTACAGCTGGGCATCCTCTCCCTGGACGTGGAGCAGTCCCAGAAGTGGCTGAGGCAATTGAACTCCCTTTCCTCTCACCCCGCGAAACCCTGCCAGACATGTTGCTAGTAATGAATCACTGGATGCAGTGGGCACAGTACAAGGTCACTGAAGGATGCACCAGGAACAGTACAACGGCACTGAAGGATGCAGTGGGCACAGCACAAGGTCACTGAAGGATGCAGTGGGCACAGCAGTGGGCACTGGATATACAACTAGGTCACTGAAGGATGCAGTGGGCACAGTACAAGGTCACTGAAGGATGCAGTGGGCACAGCAGTGGGCACTGGATATACAACTAGGTCACTGAAGGATGCAGTGGGCACAGTACAAGGTCACTGAAGGATGCAGTGGGCACAGTACAAGGTCACTGAAGGATGCAGTGGGCACTGGATATACAGCTAGGTCACTGAAGGATGCAGTGGGCACAGTACAAGGTCACTGAAGGATGCAGTGGGCACAGTACAAGGTCACTGAAGGATGCAGTGGGCACAGCAGTGGGCACTGGATATACAACGAGGTCACTGAAGGATGCAGTGGGCACAGCACAAGGTCACTGAAGGATGCAGTGGGCACAACAGTGGGCACTGGATATACAACTAGGTCACTGAAGGATGCAGTGGGCACAGTACAAGGTCACTGAAGGATGCAGTGGGCACAGCAGTGGGCACTGGATATACAACTAGGTCACTGAAGGATGCAGTGGGCACAGTACAAGGTCACTGAAGGATGCAGTGGGCACAGCAGTGGGCACTGGATATACAACTAGGTCACTGAAGGATGCAGTGGGCATAGTACAAGGTCACTGAAGGATGCAGTGGGCACAGCAGTGGGCACTGGATATACAACTAGGTCACTGAAGGATGCAGTGGGCACAGTACAAGGTCACTGAAGGATGCAGTGGGCACAGTACAAGGTCACTGAAGGATGCAGTGGGCACAGCAGTGGGCACTGGATATACAACTAGGTCACTGAAGGATGCAGTGGGCACAGTACAAGGTCACTGAAGGATGCAGTGGGCACAGTACAAGGTCACTGAAGGATGCAGTGGGCACAGCAGTGGGCACTGGATATACGAGGTCACTGAAGGATGCAGTGGGCACAGCACAAGGTCACTGAAGGATGCAGTGGGCACAGCAGTGGGCACTGGATATACAACTAGGTCACTGAAGGATGCAGTGGGCACAGTACAAGGTCACTGAAGGATGCAGTTGGCACAGCAGTGGGCACTGGATATACAACTAGGTCACTGAAGGATGCAGTGGGCACAGTACAAGGTCACTGAAGGATGCAGTGGGCACAGCAGTGGGCACTGGATATACAACTAGGTCACTGAAGGATGCAGTGGGCACAGTACAAGGTCACTGAAGGATGCAGTGGGCACAGCAGTGGGCACTGGATATACAACTAGGTCACTAAAGGATGCAGTGGGCACAGTACAAGGTCACTGAAGGATGCAGTGGGCACAGCAGTGGGCACTGGATATACAACTAGGTCACTGAAGGATGCAGTGGGCACAGTACAAGGTCACTGAAGGATGCAGTGGGCACAGCAGTGGGCACTGGATATACAACTAGGTCACTGAAGGATGCAGTGGGCACAGTACAAGGTCACTGAAGGATGCAGTGGGCACAGCAGTGGGCACTGGATATACAACTAGGTCACTGAAGGATGCAGTGGGCACAGTACAAGGTCACTGAAGGATGCAGTGGGCACTGGATATACAACTAGGTCACTGAAAGATGCAGTGGGCACAGTACAAGGTCACTGAAGGATGCAGTAGGCACAGCAGTGGGCACTGGATATACAACTAGGTCACTGAAGGATGCAGTGGGCACAGTACAAGGTCACTGAAGGATGCAGTGGGCACAGCAGTGGGCACTGGATATACAACTAGGTCACTGAAGGATGCAGTGGGCACAGTACAAGGTCACTGAAGGATGCAGTGGGCACAGCAGTGGGCACTGGATATACAACTAGGTCACTGAAGGATGCAGTGGGCACACAAGGATGTCACACTGTGTAATGAGATGCTCATATGCCAGCGAGCGAGCAGTGGGCACTGGGCACGGCACAAGGTCACTGACAGAATGAATGAACAGCGCTGGCAGAGAGTGGCGGCGCCGGCGGTGTGACTGGCTGCCTGCAAATAGTACAAGTGTATAACTGTCACTGGAATATGCAAGTGAACACTGCAGCTGCACTAACCTGCCTGCCTGCACTACACAGAGATAATCCCCACTCCCACTACACTGACTACACTGCAGCACTGAACCTGCCTGCACTACACACAGTTAAATAATCACTAGACTCCCACACTCCCACTACACTACACTGACTACAACTAACTACAGCAATCACTCACTGACTAGCTAACTGTGTACAGTATAAGAGCAGTGTTAGCAAAAAAAAACGCTTTGTTTTTAACACAATAAATGCACTTGCTCAAACAACAATGGCCTGGAGATAATCCTCTCTGCACCACAGTCTAGCAAGGACAGAGCTTTTCCATCATGGCCGCCGCTTTATATTCAGGAGGGGAGGGCATAGCTCCCCTCCTGTGATTGGTTGCTAGGGCCTGGCTGGGGCACTCTGATTGGCCTGCAATGTGTCACTTCCGCATAGTTTGACGCATTTCCGCAAACCACGACTTCAGCACCGGGTTTCACGAGCGTGAATGCGGATTTCTGTCCGCATTCACGCGAAGCCGAAGTAGATTTTCGTGGTTGAAAATCTATTCACGGCTTAGCGTGTCCGAGGCGGAATGCGTCAAAATGGTCGTGAATCCACGCGTAAGCGTGATCACGACCTGGCGGTGAGCACCACTGTTTAATGGCGCTGCTTTGCGTGCGGGACTTTGCACGCGATCTAAACTTATCACGCCTAAACTGGCTTTTCACCAGCGTGGTGCAATGGTTATCACGCTTAAAGTCTTTTACTGGGTTAGCACCGCTTTGTGAATCGAGCCCTTAGAGTTTGCAAGAGAGCACCTGGATGTTCCACAGCAGAACTGGCAAAATATTCTGTGGACAGATGAAACCACAGTTTAGTTGTTTGGAAGAAACACAGAACACTATATGGGCCCATACACTTACCGATTTTCCCGCCGATATACAGCCGATTCGATCACGGTGATCGAATCGGCTGTGAAATTGTCGCGAAAACGCTGACAGAACGATCGATTTCCATGCGAAATCTATCATTCCCGACGATTCCCATCGTTCTGTCCGTGTGGAAGATTTCCCTCGATCGCCGGCGGGTCCGGAGTGCATCAATAGCGGCGTTCAAATGCCCGACGACCGAAACTAGCGGCAATACATTACCTGATCCAGGCAGCGCCAGTCCCCCGGTCTCCGCTGTCTTCTCCGTGCTCGTCTCCTCCAGCTTCACTGAACTTCCTGTCCTGGCAGGAAGTTTAAATAGCAGAGCGCCCTCTACTGTTTAAACTTCCCCGGCAGGAGGTTCAGTGAAGCTGGAGGAGACGAGCATGGAGAAGACAGCGGTGACAGCAGGGACTCGCGCCGGCCGGATCAGGTAATGTATGCGGGGGGGAGGGGAGGGGGGGGGGGGGTCGGCGTCAGCTCCACAGATGGTGAATCAATTTCATGCTAAAATCGATTCACAATCTGTTTGCAGTAAAGGCAGCCATACGATCCCTCTCTGATCAGATTCTATCAGAGAGGGATCTATCTGTTGATCGAATCTGATGGCAAATCAACCAGTGTATGGCCACCTTATGTGTGGAGAAAATGAGGCACAGCACACCAACATCAAAATCTCATCCAAACTGTGAAGTATGGTGGTGAGAGCATCATGGTTTGGGGCTGCTTTGAGGTGTCAGGGCCTGGATAGATTGCTATCATCAAAGGAAAAATTAATTCCCACGTTTATCAAGACATTTTGCAGGAGAATTTAAAAGAATACTATCAACGTTTTCCTTTTTTTCAAAATGCACAGGGATCTTTCTGATGACTTGTACTGGTGCAGTAAAATGGGAAAAAATACTTCTTCATCAGATGGTCTGGAGAGCCAGGGTGTCGGATGACTGTGACCACTGTGCAGCTGTGGGCGGTTATAAGAAACTCCCTCCCTCCCTCTGCACACTGTCCTTTCCCTTCTTGGATAAACAAGCTGACATGAGTGTGTTGTGGCCGGTCAGATCATTGAATAAAATCTGCCCGCCCAGGACACTCCAATCAGCATTGCCTGTGTTTTGTTTATCCAAGAAGCAGGACAGCGTGCAGAGGAAGCCGCCCACAGCCCATCAGGGAGAGAGAAAGCTATTCACATTCTTATGCTGGGGATACACGGTACGTTTCTGTACCGTGTATCGACCAGCTGATCATATTCAGCTGGCCCGATCAAGCCACTCGACCCCCACCCGCCCGATCCCCGCCGGCAGACAATGGCAGGGAATCGAGCACTGATAAGGAAGCGCCAGCGGGGAGGAGCGGTGATCGATCCGCGCACACGCGCGGGGATGCGGCTGGGGTCAATCTGGCGGCTAATCGGCCGCCGGATCGACCCGTTTATTCCCAGCATTACAGCCGCAAGGTGGTTACAGTTATCCAACACCCTGGCTCTTCAGACCATCTGATAAGGAAGGATGTTTTTTTTCCCATTTTAGCACCAGTACAAGTCATCAAAAAGACCCCCCTGCCTGTTTAAAGGGAACCTTAAGGGCCCATTTCCACTATCGCAAATTCAAATTCGCATAGCCAATACAAGTGGATGGGACTGTTTCCACTTGTCAGGATTCCTTTGCGTTTTTCTGTGCAGACAAAAATCTGTATGGCAGAGCCATCAGAATTCGCATACCGCTATGCGATTCGCATACAATGTACTTAGGTCACACTGCACGCGTTTCCATCCGCGCTTCGGGAACGCGTGCAGGATGCCGACATGCACGACATCAGACAGTGCATAGACTGCATTGTCTGATGTTCACACTGCTTGCGTTCCGGACCTGTGCGGTCCGGGAACGCATGCTGCACGCATTTTTTCCAAAAACACGTGGCTGTCCCATTCACTTTCAGTGAATGGGATCAGCCACACAATGCATACAAACACGGATGGTGTGCGTTCATATGCGTTGCGTTCTGAATGCACGGCTGTCCGCATTTGTAATGTGAACGGGGCCTTAATAGGGAATTCGCTTGCGGTTTTGGTGTGCGAATTTTCATGTGAATTCGCATACGATTTTGCATGGAATCAATGGAAAAGCACACAGGCACTGCCATGATTAAATTTGCATACATCGTCATCCATGCGAAATCGTATGCAAATTAGCATGAAAATTTGCATATACCCACATGCAAATTTTTACCGTGGTGATTCCCACCGCACAAGTGGAAATGGGCCCTAAAGGACAACTGGAGAGAGGTATATGGAGGCTGCCATGTTTATTTCCTTTTAAGCAATACCAGTTGCCTGGCCCTCCTGCTGACCCTCTGCCTCTAATACTTTCACCCTAAACAAGCATGCAGCAGATCAGGTGTTTCTGACTTTGTCAGATCTGACTAGCTGCATGCTTGTTTCTGGTGTTATTCAGACACTTCGGCAGCCAAACAGACCAGCAGGGCTGCCAGGCAACTGGTATTGTTTAAAAGGAAAAAAAACATGGCTACCTCCATAGTCTTCTCGCTTCAGTTGCCCTAACTAAGAGGGATATAGATGTTTTCTTTTAAACAATGCCAGTTGCTTGGCAGTCCTGTTGATATCTTTGGCGGCAGTGGTGGCCGAATCACACACCTGAGACAATCATGCAGCTAATCCAGTCTGACTTCAGTCAGAGCACCTGATCTGCATGCTTGTTCAGGGGCTGTGGCTGAAAGTATTAGAGTCACAGGATCAACAGGAGTGTCGGGAAACTGGTATTATTTTAAAAGGAAAAAAACATATTCTTCTCAGTTTAGGTTCCCTTTAACTACCTGGGGACCGAGCGAGTATAAATATACGGCGGGCAGGGGGTGCTGCGGACCTGGCCGGACGTAAGCTCTACGTCCTATTGACCACGCGTCCCCGCCGCTTGGTCCTCTCTGCCCCCGCCGCAATGTGATGCCCTGCCGCCTTTATGACGGCAGAGCACTGTGAGCCGGGCAGGAGCCGTTTTCATTGGCTCCTGGCCCTGTCATTCATGTAAGCCGTTCCCATTGGCTTACATGGAGTAACAGGGTCAGGAGCCAATGAAAGCGGCTCCTGACCGGCGCACAGTGCTTTGCCTTCATAGCGACGGCAGAGAGAGCAGCCTGCGGCGGGGACAGAGCGGCGTGTCTGGCGGGAGCGACGGTAACTTGCGGCGATTCGTCCAGAAGCGGCAGTTTGCTGGACCAGCACCCTCTGGTCCTTAAGGGGTCAGAGGGTGCTGGTCCAGAAAGGGTTAAGGAGTTTAGAAAATAAGGTAAACTTTGATAATCCTTTTATTCCATCTGTTCACCTGCTGAAGCTTAGCAGAAGATGGGTGTTGAAACAGGACAAAGCATAGAAGTAAATCAACAGAATGGTTTAAACAGGAGAAAATACGCCTTCTGAAGTGGCCCAGTCAGAGTCCTGACCTCAACCTGATTGAGATGTTGTGGCATAAACCTCAAGAAAGCATCCCAAAAATATTGCTGAACTGAAACAGTTCTGTAAAGAGGAATGGGGAAAAACTACCAGAGGCGTAACTAGGTCCCACCGGGCCTGCTCGGGTCCGTTTTGGGGGGCTGGAGAGGTCGCAGCATGAGAAGAAAGCCATGCTGCATTTTGGCGGGGAGGGGGGACGGTCCCCCCCCCCCTCACCTCGGGCTCTCCCCTCTGCGCTCCCCTCCAGCATCAATACGTTTGTGCAGTGGCGGGCAGCGGCAGATACATACCTTCTGTGCGCTCCAGCGTGGGCGTTCCTCTCTCTCTAGCCTCTGACGCGACTTCCTGTATAAGAGGGAGAAACGCCCACGCTGGAGCGCACGGAAGGTATGTATTTGCCCCTGCCCGCCGTTGCAGAGACAGGCCTCTTGCACACTGCACGCGATTCCGATTCAGATTCCGCTTTTTAATCAGTTTTTACATCAGATTCAGATTCTGATTTGCAGTTTGCTCCCTGCACACTGCAAATCGGAATCTGAATCGGATGTAAAAACTGATTAAAAAGCGGAATCTGAATCGGAATCGCGTGCAGTGTGCAAGAGGCCACAAACGTATTGATGCTGGAGGGGAGCGCAGAGCAGGGTTGCCAACTCATCCCTTTAAATACTGACACATCTAAGTTATACAGGTTATGGGGCTTCTCACATATAGTCAGTGCCTAAACTGCATCTAACTAACCACAAGACATGTATAATTCATATGCGTCCGTATTTAAAGGGATGAGTTGGCAACACTGGCGCAGAGGGGAGACCCCGAGGTGAGGGGGGGGGGACCGTCCCCCCTCCC
Source organism: Hyperolius riggenbachi (assembly GCF_040937935.1). Lineage (NCBI taxonomy): Eukaryota > Metazoa > Chordata > Amphibia > Anura > Hyperoliidae > Hyperolius > Hyperolius riggenbachi. Next base: position 39,979,940 of record NC_090653.1, on the reverse strand, counting down.
CGCCGAAGTGCAGCATGGCTTTCCCCTCATGCTGTGACCCCTCCAGCCCCCCAAAACGGCACAGATCTGCAACTACAGGAAATGTTTGGTTGAAGTTATTGCTACCAAAGAAGGTTCAACCAGTTATTAAATCCAAGGGTTCACATATCTTTTCCACCAGCACTGTGAATGTTTACATGGTGTTCAATAAAAACATAGTAACATTTACTTATTTGTGTAGTATTAGTTTAAGCGGACTGTGATTGTCTATTGTTGTGACTGAGGCTGATTTCACAGTGGGACGTTAAAGTCCCACGTTACAGCAGTCAGTAACGCAGCCTAACTCACAGCAGTAATAAATCAATGTGCTGTTAACAGTGCCCACGTTGCGATACATTGTAATGCAGCAGGTTTAAACAAAGTGCTGCATGCTGTACGTTATACTAGGCTAAGCCACGTTAGACTGCTTGCACATGCCCAGTAATGTTGGAGGAGGTCTCCCCTCCTCCTCCGCTGCCAGCCACATAGCTAATTAATATTCACTGCACTGAGGAAGACTGGTGGTGGGACTGTAGTGTTGTCCGGATCATGAAAGAATCATTCATTTGATCTGGATATTTTTTGTGAGTCGAATCATCCGGATTATCACAATTCAGTTCACAGTGGATGTCTGTCTGGGAGAAACAGGAACATACAGAATGTACAGTGCAGGGAAAGTCCTGTCCTGCTAGTCATTTCAACCCCAGTCTGCTTCCCTAGTAAAATGATTCAAATGATTTGTTTCAAAGATCCGGATCTTTTCAATGATCCGATTCAAATGATCCGAATCCTTAAAAAGATCCGGACTTCCCATCACTATCCTGGAGCGGCTGCTTTGAGAGCCGCATAACGCAGCTCAATCTGACGTCCAACTTCAACACCACCATACGCAACGTCTTGGTGTGAAAGTAGCCTTAAATGAAGGTCAGATCACATTTTGATGAAGGTCAGATCACATTGTATGACCAATTTGTGCAGAAATCCATATAATTTCAAAGGGTTCGCATACTTTTTATTGCTACTGTATATTGACATTATGAGGAAGGCATTATTTAGAGGGTAAACATATTTTTTTAGCACAGTGTAAGCACCTTAGTAGGGGGATGTATTTGTTTTTTCACAGATCTGTACATCTGGCCAAAGTGATAGACATTAGAGGAGGAAAGATGGATTTGCTCTCATTAGTGAGACACATGTAAGCTGCAGGGTGATTGCATTGCTTTGCCTGGGTTTATACAAGTAAAGCTGTCACATATATGTGTATAAATAATTGTATTGTTTAGCTACTAGAATTTTGTTCCGTATCAAAAGCCTTTAAAATTCCGCATTGCTGCAGTGTGTTTTTATATTCTTTGATTACCATTGCAGCATCTGGGAAGGCATTAAAATGTTATTTTCCATATACCGTAAATTCTTCATTTCCATAGCTGAGGTGAGTTCTTTGCCAAAATATTTTGTGCCAATAGGTGCCTCTCTTTCCCATTTCAAAAACTTGGGAGGTTTGGACCCAATTGTGCTACAATTAGCTTAGCTAGAGATTAAGGGGCCCCATATGAAAAATGTTATGGGGTCTGCAAATCTACTTTTGAGCAATGCCACCTGCCCCTACCCTATCAATATGAGTTGCATTTCCATGCAATGTACATTGCATATAGTCCATGGGCACTGAGACAAAGTCAGAGGGGAAATAAGGGAAAATAAGGAAAGTTAATAGTGAACACATCAAGTACCTCCTGGGCCCCCTCCTCTCCAGAGCCCTATAGCAGTTGCGGCTGCTATGGTTATTGTGTATGGTGATGGTTTATGTTTGAGGCCCATTTCATTAGGCATCACTATGTCATATAGAGAAGGGCTGAATTTTAGGAACCATTTTATAAGCCCAATGTTTGGGATTAGTTACTCGTACTCTCTCCTTCCTATTTCATGTGGTTTCGCTAAATGACCAATACAGGTAAAATGTCCCCAATCAGAGAACCAGTGAAGGAGTTATGTAATAGTTGCAGTTAAAAAATATACTTGTTCTAAAACATTATTGAGAAATGTCACTTTTCAAAGCAGAGCTGTCATGCGTTGACAGATAACTTCCTCCATCCTAATTATCAGCCTTCCAGCTTCCTGTGTCTCTTCCACATACTGGCTTCAATTCACAAAGGGCTGTTTTGTAAAAAAAAAAAAAAAAAAAAAGCTGGCAAAATACCATATTCTGTATTTTAGACTTTTTTTTGGCAATTTATAAAGATTTTCACAGGTGTGGTAGAAGTTTTGGTAATTTACAGAAAAAGACCTGTGTGGTAACCGTTGCATGCTGCTTTCTCACTAACTTACAATAGTAAAAGGCATCCCCAGCATCCCTTTAGATGTACATGCTTGTTCTACTACCTTTGGATCCGTCTATTAGTCTTTATTAACATTTTATTTAATGGCCAAAATTTAGATGAACTTCCAAGAAACATAAGCCAGGCCATGCTTAGATGATTTCCCCACTTGCTCCTCCACATCTTCAAACAGGAACCTGAAGGGTTAAATGTATGAAGGGCTGCAGGGGAAATCTCTTTTGTGCTTCACTGCCGAAGAATAGTACTGGTAAAATCACATGTAACACTTTGCCAACAGGCCTCACCAATATGTACAATGTTTGGTCTGTATGACCTTCGTTTCTGTTCTGAAAAGATATGACTATCTGCTACTTCAGGCTCAGAAAAGACAATAGATGAGTGGACAGATTGTGCAAGCAATCGGGAAATCATTTTTTATCAGTGACTAGTGTCTGAATTGATGGTTTTTGCTGATTCCCCCCCTACGGTGTATCTCCAGTGGGGTGTAGCTATTTAATTCAGTCTCAGACACTATAAACATTTTTTCACTAAACAAATCCTCTTTGGAAAGGGGGGGGGGGGGGGTCAATGATGAACAGAGTAGTCACTTGGCATATAAGCACAGTATAAACCCCATAGGGGTCAAACAGATACAGGTATACAGTGGGATGTGAAAGTTTGTGCAACCTTGTTAATCATCATGATTTTCATGTATAAATCGTTGGTTGTTATGATAAAAAAATTTCTGTTAAATATATCATATAGGAGACACACAGTGATATCTGAGAAGTGAAATTAAGTTTATTGGATTTACAGAAAGTGTGCAATAATTGTTTAACTAAAATTAGGCAGTTGCAAAAATGTGGGCGCTGGTGTCATTTTATTGATTCCAAAACCTTTAGAAATAATTATTGGAACTCAAATTGGCTTGGTAAGTTTAGTGACCCCTGACCTACATACACAGGTGAATCCAATTATGAGAAATAGTATATAAGTGGGTCAATTGTAAATTTCCCTCCTCTTTTAATTTTCTCTGAAGAGCAGCAACACGGGGGTCTCAAAACAACTCTCAAATGACCTGAAGACAAAGACTGTTCACCATCATGGTTTAGGTGAAGGATACAAAAAGCTGTCTCAGAGATTTCAGCTGTCTTTTTCCACAGTTAGGAACATATTGAGGAAATGGAAGACCACAAGCTCAGTTCAAGTTAAAGGGATACTGTAGGGTAGTGATGCTCATCTGAGCTAGGATATCCGAGTTACTCGGATATCCTAGCTCTTTTTTCACTATTCGAGCTCGAATACCGAGCTCGAATAGTATTAACTATCCGGGCTGTGCTATCCGAGCGCACTCGGATAGCAAGAAGCTATCCGGAGATATCCTAGCTATCCGAGCTCGGATAGCGTCACGAGCTCGGATAGCGTCACGACAGACGTCACCTCGAGTCCTCACAAGCGAATCAGAGGGCTCCAAGCCCTCTGACTGTAGCCAATCACAGATGGGGAGCCTGGCCAAGTCCCCCTCCATAAATAGGGGACGCCATCTTGCCTCACTCGTCCTGCTTGCGACTTACTGACTGATTGTACTGAGAGAACTGCTCCAGTGCTTTTTGTCTGTGTGCAAGTGCATTGCTATTGTTCTAAACCTAGCATTTTTACACTCCAACACTTGATCTTCAACTGTATTGCTTTGTATTGTAGATAGATTGTATTTTAGGCAGTTTAGGTTGTGTGATTAGGGACTAGGGAGGGAGAGTCTGTCACTGGTGCTGCTGCTGCAGGCCTGCAGCCAGCAGCTAGGCCCTGTGCCTGCCCTGCTCTGTGCTCTTGCTCTAGTCTCTAGTTACCTCACCTCACCTGTGCTCTCACCTGTCCTTACTGTACTACTTCTGTGTTAGATAGATATTGGAACCGAGTCCTCCACCCCCGCCACCACTCCTGTTCGCAAGAGCAGCAGCAGCCGCCCAGCACTGCCTGGGGAGCAGGAGGAGGAGTGCAGTTCTCCAGCCCCAGCGGGCGACACCAGCACCCTGTCACTCAGTACCTTCTTATCCCCAAGCACAGCGGGGCTATGGAGTGCTGTTGCGGCAGAATTGGCAATGGAGGAGGAAGAAATGCTGATGGGCACTTTGGGGGATGATGCTTTGGACAGTCAGACAGTGGTGGCTGTCCATCCGCCCATGCATGCAGAAGGGGAGTTTGGGGGATCCCAGCAGGACATGTTTGTGGAGGGGGAGGATGATGATGACATTGTGAAGGACAAAGACTGGTTGCCAGGTCCTAGGAGTGGGGATGTCATCAGCTCTGAGGAGGAGGAGGATGCGTCTGCGGGCCTTGCTAGAAGGATCAGCATCGCAGGCATGGGCAGGATCACAAGTGGACGTGGTATGCAGGCCACACAGCGTGCTGATCAGGAGACGAGTTCTGCCAGTGCCACCACCAGCCGCACCAAGAACCCCCCCCACTCAACCACCACAGGGAGACCAGCGGCAGCAGCACCTTCCAGCCGAAGGGGCAACTTCACCTCCCCAATATGGAATTTTTTCACCCTTCCATATTTGGAGTGCAAGTATGCCACCTGCAACCAGTGCCGCAAGCAGCTCAGCAGAGGGAAGGAGCCCTCTGCATTTGGCATCACCTCTCTGGTCAACCACCTTGCAGGGAAACACTTTCACGAGCATGAGGAGTTCGTGAAGTTGAAGGAAGCTGGCAGTGGCAGACCCGCCACCACTGCGAAGCCGTCGGCAGCAGGAGTGCGTCAGCAACGCACTGCTCCTCCTCCCTCTGCAACTCCTGCCGCCGACACTGAGGCCTGTTCTGGCAGCCAGTCCTCAGTGGCCTCCTCTTCTCCCTCCACTGCTTCCCGTGCCAGCAAAAGACCTCGCCAGACCCTGCTCAGCGACACCTTCCAGGGGGTGGTCAGGGTTCTGCCTCCCAGCAGCCGTCGCGTGCTTCAGCTGAACGGCTTGCTGGCACGGGCCATGTGCTCCCAACTCCTGCCATATTCCCTTGTGCAGGAGGGGAGCGACATGCGTGCGCTTCTGATGTGTGCAGCCCCCGATTGGCCAATCCCCAGCCGACATTATTTTGCACGCACGGCCATCCCTGCACTTCACCGCTCTGTGATGGCCAATGTCGGGAGAGGGCTGGAGCACGCAGTGGGTCAACGGGTCCACGTCACCTTGGACTCGTGGAGCAGCCGGTTTGGGACAGGCCGCTATCTGTCCTTCACTGCGCATTGGGTCAGCTTGGTGGAAGGGGGTGAGGAGGGGGGAGCAGCATCGGGCACTGTCAGAGCAGCAGCAGCACCAACAACGCAGTGGGTGGTGCCACCATGCAGGGTCAGCGGAACAGCAGCAGGTTCATCTGATCCGCTTCCATCCTCCGCCACACCAGCCCAAACCCCCCGCCTCAGCAGCAGCGTGAAGCCCCGCCACTGCCAAGCGCTGCTGGAATTGGTCAGCCTGGGGAAGACCAAACTGACGGCGAACCACGTCCTGGCCAAACTCCGAGAGCAGGAGAGGAATTGGCTGACCCCCAGAGGCCTCAGAGTCGGAGAGGTGGTGTCCGACAATGGGGCAAACCTGGTTGCTACCATCAGCAGGGGAGACCTGACCCACATCCCCTGCCTGGCGCACATCCTGAACCTGGTAGTTCAAAAGTTCCTGCGGACCTACCAGGGGATGGACCGACTCCTTGAGGCGGCAAGGAAGGTTGTGCGTCACTTCCGGCACTCGCCTGCAGCCATGGCGAGCCTGGAAGAGGTGCAGAAGGAGCTGCACCTGCCACAGCACCGGCTCATGCTCGATGTTCCAACTCGCTGGAACTCCACCCTGGCGATGTTGGAGCGTCTGGTTGCACAGAGGCAGGCTGTCAGCCAGTACGTTGCACGAGCAACAGTTGCCTCCCTCACTGCAACTGGGCGTGCCACCACCAACCTCCCGTCCATCATCTCCTCGGAGGACTGGGGGCACATGCAGCAGGTGTGCTCAGTCCTGGCACCCTTCCTGCAGGCCACCAACATGGTGAGCAGGGACCATGCAATGGTGTGCGAGTGGGTCCCCTTGGTGTGTGTGCTGGACAGGGCCCTGTATGCACTGGTGAAAGAGGGAGCGGCAGCCTTGGACCAGCAGGAGCTGCAGGCAGCTTCACAGGCCACCTCTGAGGAGGAGGGCTCGGAGTTGGTGGAGGTCCCTGACCTTGCTGCTGATGAGGGGGAGCAGCAGAGCGCAGCTGGACTGGTGCGGGGGTGGAGAGAGGATGAGGTGGAGGAGGCAGAGGAGGACAGCAATGTCGGCTCTGGGGCTGCCGATGATGTGCCAACAGATGTGGCCAGACTGTTCCCAATGGCAGCGCACATGCTGAGGTGCCTGCGCAAGGACCCAAGGGTGATCCAGATGAAGCAGAGGGAGGACATCTGGATCTGCATGATGCTGGACCCACATCTGAAGGGGAAGCTCAGCCAGTTCCTGCCTGCAGGAACAGGCCGTGCGCAGCAAATGAGGGATTTGCAGCTGTTCCTTGTTGAGCACTTGGAGGAAGCCTTCCCTCAGACATCCACCCCCACTGTCCAGCCAGCACAGAAGCAGCAGCAGGTGCTTGCATCCACCAGCAGCAAGCGCTCGCGCACCACAGACCTGCTGTCACTGACCCAAGAGCTCTACATGAGTGTAGAGCTGCCAAGGACTAGAGAGGAGGTGCCTGCAGCAGCATCCTTCTCCAGTCACAGGCAGCGCTTGACCCGCATTGTGGCTGACTACATGGGGTCCTTCAGCGGTCTTGACAGCGTGGCCCCTGTTGATCCCATGGAGTATTGGGTCAAGCACCTGCCGATCTGGAGCGAGCTTGCGCAGTACGCCCTGGAAGTGCTCTCCTGCCCCCCTTCCAGCGTACTGTCAGAGCGTTGCTTCAGTGCAGCCGGTGGAGTCGTCACTGAGAAGCGATCTCGTCTGTCTCACAAGTCTGTGGACAGACTGACGTTTCTCAAAATGAACCAGGCTTGGGTGGAAGGCGAATTCATGGCCCCTGTTGTCGGCGAGAGGGGTACATGAAGTGACGACTGGCACACACACATATACACCTGCTGCTGCTGCTGCTGTTATATTTCATCCTGCTGTCTGTGTCTCCACTGCCAGGGAACACATTACAAGGTGCTGCTGCCCAAGCGCCACCAGCTATTTCGCTCAACAATAGCTGCATTAATTTGAAAAAAAAAAAATTGTAATTATTTTAGAGGTGTCCGGGTTGAAAACTGTGCTGTCCCAATTGTGTATTGGACACAATGTGGGCTTCACGACTGCTGTCTGGAACCTCATGATGTTCATTTACGGCCCTGGAACCACCGCTAGGACCCAGGGCCTACTATGTCTCGCTGCCTGCCCTCCTGCCTGCTGCCAAATGCCAGTCTGCCACACACTTATCCTCCTCACGCTGCCTGCTGTTATATTTCCTCCTGCTGTCTGTGTCTCCTCTCCACTGCCAGGGAACACATTACAAGCTGCTGCTGCCCATGCGCCACCAGCTATTACGCTCAACAATAGCTGCATTATTTTTAATTAAAAAAAAAAAATGTGTAATTATTTTAGAGGTGTCCGGGTTGAAAACTGTGCTGTCCCAATTGTGTATTGGACACAATGTGGGCTTCACGACCGCTGTCTGGAACCTCATGATGTTCATTTACGGCCCTGGTACCACCGCTAGGAACCAGGGCCTATTATGTCAGTCACATCACACTGCCTGACACACATTACTCCTCCTCCTGTATCTGCATTGAGCTTCTGCTGTCTGTGTGCTGCTACCACTGCCAGGGAGAACAGAAGAAGAACTATTTTCTGCTGCCACCCACTCTCCTACCAGCTATTACCACCACACTACAATAGCTGCAACTACTTCCTCCTCCTGCTGATGTCTGTGTTTTACCACCGCCAGGGTACACAGAAAAAGGCGCTGTGGCTTGCAATGTGCCACTACCTACCTATTATGCCATCAACACAAATATAACTATGGTGTTATTAAAATAAAATATTTCCACAAATGAATTAAAAAAAAATATTACAAAAGAAAGGAAAGCCAAGACACATAATATAATGATAGAGAAGAAGAGGAAGAAGAAGAAGATATAGAAGAAGAAGATATAGAAGAAGATGAAGAAGAAGAAGTTGAAGAAGAAGAAGATATAGAAGAAGAAAAAGAAGAAGATATAGAAGAAGAAGATATAGAAGAAGAAGATGAAGACGACGTAAATGAAGACTTCTAACAACCATTTTGGACACACCTTCTCATGCAAACACTTTTCATGAAGTTAATTTACTTTTTTTGAGACCTTTTTTATAACTATTACATCACCACATAATCACTTAATGTTTTTCTTCATAAAAAAGGTGGTTTCATGCATCATTGACCTCCAATACAAGTTTTACAAGCTATTTAAGGCCAGCTCGAATATTTTACTCGAATACAGACTCGGATAGTCTGTATTCGTCGGATATCCGAGGTCGAATCGGATATTCGATTACATCCGATATTGAACTTCGAGTGAATTCGGATAGTTTACTATCCGAATTCGACCAAACTCGAATAGGATAATGAGGTATCCGAGCAACACTACTGTAGGGGGGTCGGGGGAAAATGAGTTGAAGTTACCCGGGGCTTCTAATGGTCCCCCGCAGACATCCTGTGCCCACGCAGCCACTCACCGATGCTCCGGCCCCGCTTCAGGTTCACTTCTGGAATTTCAGACTTTAAAGTCTGAAAACCACTGCGCCTGCGTTGCCGTGTCCACGCTTTACCTAATGTCACCAGGAGCCAACGGCGCAAGCACAGACCATACTGGGAATGCGCAGTATGCTCCTGGTGCCATCAGCAGGAGTGAGGACACGACAATGCAGGCGCAGTGGTTTTCTGACTTTAAAGTCTGAAATTCCAGAAGTGAACCAGAGGCGGGGCCAGAGCATTGGGGAGTGGCTGCGCGGGCACAGGATGTCTGTGGGGGACCATTAGAAGCCCCGGGTAACTTCAACTCATTCCCCCCCCCCCCCCCTACAGTATTCCTTTAAGGTTTGAAGTGGCAGGCCAAGAAAAATCTCGGATAGACAGAGGTGACGAATGGTGAGAACAGTCAGAGTCAACCCACAGTACAGCAACAAAGACCTACAACATCATCTTGCTGCAAATGGAGTCACTGTGCATTGTCCAACCATTCGGCGCACTTTACACAAGGAGATGCTTTATGTGTGAGTGATGCAGAGGAAGCCTTTTCTCCGCCCACAGCACACACAGAGCCGCTTGAGGTATGCTAAAGCACATGTGGACAAGCCAGCTTTATTTTGGAATATGTTGCTGTGGACTGATAAAACTAAAATTAAGTTATTAGGGCATAACAAGGGATGTTATGCATGGAGGAAAAAGAACACAACATTCCAAGAAAAACACCTGCTACCTACAGTAAAATATGGTGGTGGTTCCATTATGCTGTGGGGCTGTGTTGCCAGTGCAGGGAATCTTGTTAAAGTTGAGGGACGCATGGATTCCACTCAGTATCAGCAGATTCTGAAGACCAATGTCCAGGAATCAGTGACAACGCTGAAGCTGCACCGCGGTTTGGATCTATTAACAAGACAACAACCCTAAACACTGCTCAAAATCCAGTAAGACATTCACGCAGAGGAACAAGTGCAACATTCTGGAATGGCCATCTCAGTCCCCAGACCTGAATATAATTGAAAATCTGTGGTGTGAGTTAAAGAGAGCTGTCCGTACCAAGAAGCCATCAAACCTCAATGAACTAGAGATGTTTTGTAAAGAGGAATGGTCCAAAATATCTTCAACCAAAATCCTATCTCTCATTGGAACCTACAGGAAGCATTTGGAGGCTGTCCTTTCTGCAAAAGGAGGATCTACTAAATATTGATTTCATTTTTGTTGTGGTGCCCAAATGTATGCACCTGCCTAATTTTGTTTAACCACTTGAGGACCGTGGGCTTTACCCCCCTTAAGGACCGGCCACTTTTTTTCCATTCAGACCACTGCAGCTTTCACGGTTTATTGCTCGCTCATACAACCTACCACCTAAATGAATTTTGGCTCCTTTTCTTGTCACTAATAAAGCTTTCTTTTGGTGCTATTTGATGGCTGCTGCAATTTTTACTTTTTATTATATTCATCAAAAAAGACATGAATTTTGGCAAAAAAATGATTTTTTTAACTTTCTGTGCTGACATTTTTCAAATAAAGTAAAATTTCTGTATACATGCAGCGCGAAAAATGTGGACAAACATGTTTTTGATTAAAAAAAAAAACCCATTCAGTGTATATTTATTGGTTTGGGTAAAAGTTATAGCGTTTACAAACTATGGTGCAAAAAGTGAATTTTCCCATTTTCAAGCATCTATGACTTTTCTGACCCCCTGTCATGTTTCATGAGGGGCTAGAATTCCAGGATAGTATAAATACCCCCCAAATGACCCCATTTTGGAAAGAAGACATCCCAAAGTATTCACAAGTAAGCGGAAAATGACACTGTGACAAAAAAAAAAAAAAAGTTTCCATTTCTTCTAACTTGCGACAAAAAAATAAAATAAAATCTGCCACGGACTCACCATGCCCCTCACCATGCCCCTCTCTGAATACCTTGAAGTGTCTACTTTCCAAAATGGGGTCATTTGTGGGGTGTGTTTGCTGTCCTGGCATTTTGGGGGGTGCCTAATTGTAAGCACCCCTGTAAAGCCTAAAGGTGCTCATTGGACTTTGGACCCCTTAGCGCAGTTAGGCTGCAAAAAAGTGCCACACATGTGGTATTGCCGTACTCAGGAGAAGTAGTACAATGTGTTTTGAGGTGTATTTTTACACATACCCATGCTGGGTGGGAGAAATATCTCTGTAAATGACAATTTTTTGATTTTTTTTTTTTACACACAATTGTCCATTTACAGAGATATTTCTCCCAGCCAGCATGGGTATGTGTAAAAATACACCCCAAAACACATTATACTACTTGTCCTGAGTACGGCGATACCACATATGTGACACTTTTTTGCAGCCTAGGGGCGCTAAGGGGCCCAACGTCCTATTCACAGGTCATTTCGAGGCATTTGTTTTGTAGACTACTCCTCACGATTTAGGGCCCCTAAAATGCCAGGGCAGTATAGGAACCCCACAAATGACCCCATTTTAGAAAGAAGACACCCCAAGGTATTCCGTTAGGAGTATGGTGAGTTCATAGAAGATTTTATTTTTTGTCACAAGTTAGTGAAAAATGACACTTTGTGAAAAAAAAACAATAAAAATCAATTTCCGCTAACTTTTGACAAAAAATAAAATCTTCTATGAACTCGTCATACACCTAACAGAATACCTTAGGGTGTCTTTTTTTCTAAAATGGGGTCACTTGTGGGGTTCCTATACCGCCCTGGCATTTTACGGGCCCAAAACCGTGAGTAGTCTGGAAACCAAATGTCTCAAAATGACTGTTCAGGGGTATAAGCATCTGCAAATTTTGATGACAGGTGGTCTATGAGGGGGCGAATTTTGTGGAACCGGTCATAAGCAGGGTGGCCTTTTAGATGACAGGTTGTATTGGGCCTGATCTGATGGATAGGAGTGCTAGGGGGTGACAGGAGGTGATTGATGGGTGTCTCAGTGGGTGGTATGAGGGGAAAATAGATGCAATGAATGCACTGGGGAGGTGATCGGAAGGGGGTCTGAGGGGGATCTGAGGGTTTGGCCGAGTGATCAGGAGCCCACACGGGGCAAATTAGGGCCTGATCTGATGGGTAGGTGTGCTAGGGGGTGACAGGAGGTGATTGATGGGTATCTCAAGGTGTGATTAGAGGGGGGAATAGATGCAAGCAATGCACTGGCGAGGTGATCAGGGCTGGGGTCTGAGGGCGTTCTGAGGGTATGGGCGGGTGATTGAGTGCCCTAGGGGCAGATAGGGGTCTAATCTGATGGGTAGCAGTGACAGGGGGTGATTGATGAGTAATTAGTGGGTGTTTGGAGAAGAGAACAGATGTAAACACTGCACTTGGGAGGTGATCTGATGTCGGATCTGCGGGCGATCTATTGGTGTGGGTGGGTGATCAGATTGCCCGCAAGGGGCAGGTTAGGGGCTGATTGATGGGTGGCAGTGACAGGGGGTGATTGATGGGTGGCAGTGACAGGGGGTGATTGATGGGTGATTGACAGGTGATCAGTGGGTTATTACAGGGAAGGACAGATGTAAATAATGCCCTGGCGAATTGATAAGGGGGGGTCTGAGGGCAATCTAAGCGTGTAGGCGGGTGATTGGGTGCCCGCAAGGGGCAGATTAGGGTCTGAGCTGATGGGTAACAATGACAGGTGGTGATAGGGGGTGATTGATGGGTAATTAGTGGGTGTTTAGAGGAGAGAATAGATGTAAACACTGCGCTTGGGTGGTGATCTGATGTCGGATCTGTGGGCGATCTATTGGTGTGGGTGGGTGATCAGATTGCCCGCAAGGGGCAGGTTAGGGGCTGATTGATGGGTGGCAGTGACAGGGGGTGATTGATGGGTGGCAGTGACAGGGGGTGATTGATGGGTGATTGACAGATGATCAGTGGGTTATTACAGGGAAGGACAGATGTAAATAACGCCCTGGCGAATTGATGAGGGGGGGTCTGAGGGCAATCTGAGCGTGTAGGCGGGTGATTGGGTGCCCGCAAGGGGCAGATTAGGGTCTGATCTGATAGGTAACAGTGACAGGTGGTGATAGGGGGTGATTGATGGGTGATTGATGGGTAATTAGTGGGTGTTTAGAGGAGAGAATAGATGTAAACAATGCGATGATCTGTGGTGATCTGATGTCGGATCTGCGGGCGATCTATTGGTGTGGGTGGGTGATCAGATTGCCCGCAAGGGGCAGGTTAGGGGCTGATTGATGGGTGGCAGTGACAGGGGGTGATTGATGGGTGATTGATGGGTGATTGACAGGTGATTGACAGGTGATCAGGGGGGATAGATGCATACAGTACATGGGGGGGGGGGGGGGTGGGGGTCTGGGGAAAATCTGAGGGGTGGGGGGGTGATCAGGAGGGAGCAGGGGGCAGGGGGGGGATAAAAAAAAATAGCGTTGACAGATAGTGACAGGGAGTGGTTGATGGGTGATTAGGGGGGTGATTGGGTGTAAACATGGGTCTGGGGGTGGGAGGGGGGGGGGGGTCTGAGGGGTGCTGTGGGCGATCAGGGGGCAGGGGGGGGGGAATCAGTGTGCTTGGTGCAGACTAGGGTGGCTGCAGCCTGCCCTGGTGGTCCCTCGGACACTGGGACCACCAGGGCAGGAGGCAGCCTGTATAATACACTTTGTAAACATTACAAAGTGTATTATACACTTTGTATGCGGCGATCGTCGGTTTAACATCCCGCCGGCGCTTCCGTATAGCCGGCGGGATGTTGCGGCGGGTGAGCGGCGTCAGGAGCGGGCGGAGGATCACGTCACGGATGACGCGATCGCTCCGCCCATGCCCTTACAAGGACCGCCGCCTCTGTGGGTGAGCTGGTCCTTGCAGGGTACACTTCCCGGCCGCCGCTGTGCGTTAGGCGGTCGAGAAGTGGTTAAACAATTATTGTACACTTTCTGTAAATCCAATAAACTTCATTTCACTTTTCAAATATCACTGTGTGTGTCACCTATATGATATATTTAACTGACATTTTTTATCGTAACAACCAACGATCTATACAGGAAAATCATGGCGATTAACAAGGTTGCCCAAACTTTCGCATCCCACTGTATCTCCTTCATAGAAGGTAAACTGGGGTACACCCCAGTTTACCTTCTATGAAGGAGATATACCTGTATGTGTTTGACCCCTATGGGGTTTATACTGTGCTTATATGCCAAGGTACTACTCTGTTCCTCATTGACCCTCCCCTATCAAAGGGGGAACAGCTGATGTCTCTAAACATATATAGGTATTGACATATTTTATGTGTACATTTACCTATTGAATGGACACTTGTGGAGGATTCGTTTAGTGACAAAACGTTTATAGTCTCTGAGACTGAATGAGATAGCTACACCCCACTGGAGATACACTGTGGGAGGGATAGGCAAAGACCCTCATATCATATCAGACACCAGTCACTGATAAAAACGATTTCCCGATTGCTTGCACAATCTGTCCACTCATCTATTGTCTTTTCTGAGTCTGAAGTAGCAGATAGTCATATCTTTTCAGAACAGAAACACAGGTCATACAGAAATCTCTTTTGTGCCTGCTCTCTCCTCTGCTGCCTGGAGGGTAGAGAAGCTTGTCTCTCCTGAGAACACATATGAGCTTATCAGAGGGACTTGCAGGAATGAGATGTTCCCATTGGCTCTCTGCTTCTGTCAGTCATGGTATATCGCACACTGAAGGGATGCTGAAGCTGGTTTCCGACACATCAGAGCTGCCGGTAATTACCGAACATGTTACTTTGCTTTACCGCCTGCTCTAATCTTTATGAATTGACATTTACTGACATGTTTTGAGGTATTTACTGCACAAGTCAGACATTTACCTCACTGGTTGGTAATTTCAGCTTGCCATGTGGTAACAGTATTTATGAATTGACATCTTCCTAAGGCCAGATTCACAGTTGGACCTTATTATCCTGTGTTAATAAAGTCGCGTGACGCAGGTTACTGCACTGCAATGTTAACCCTATGCGACGTACACAGTGCGACGTTAAAGTCGCGTTGTAAATGTTGCATTATGGTAATGCAGTGCTGCATTCTAAACACACACATTAACAGATACAGGGAAACATACTTCTCATTGCCTGTATGCTCTAATGTATCTGTATGAGATGGTAACGCAGCATTTAGTTGCGTTGCAACTTTTTTTCTTGCGTTCACATCCCACTGTGAATCTAGCCTCAATGCTTCTTTATGAATTGAAGCCACTGACATGGCAGGTTTGTGCAGCTCTATTAGATCTCTGTGTGGCCTCTGATCCTGCAGCTCATTTACATTTTAGACACTTTTCAATTATGGATTAGAAACAAACAAACTTGCAGATTGCTGCTTTTTTTTTTCCTCTCCCCATGCCGCTTACATTCTTTTTAATATATTCTACTGCCGCTGTGCACGTGTGTGTTGTAATGCACAGATACAATTATTGTGTGCATCAGGCATGCAAGTGTAGTAGTAAGTGGGAACGTAGCCTGAGGCTGTGGCATAGATGGTAGACTTTGACAAGTGGTGTAGCAGTAGCCATAGTGGCTGCTATGGGGCCCACAGGTTAGGGAGGTCCACTTTGCTGTAACCTATTCTTGCTCTTTTCCTATTATGTCCTGTTGTTGTAGTGGTGACTGTGTATGGCTGGGGTGCTGGTGGGACATCTATACATCTGGGCTGATGCTGAGCATTCATGTAGGATAGTCTCTCCACCTTCACACCCATCTATCTACTGAGGAATAGAGGACTGTGCCTAGGGCCAGGGGCCACATGACAATTCTACAGTGGGCTTTCATAATTTGTAATTACACCTCTGACTATTCCTGTGTTTGGGACATTGGTCTTCAAAGTGCAAACCTGAAGTGAGAGCCATACGGAGGAGGCTGTCATATTTATTGATTTATTTGTAGGCCCCTATTACACTTGTCTTGCAATGCTGCATTATGTTACCATTTTACTGCACCGTAATGCAAAGGCAATGCAAGGCAATGGGGCCTGGCACACTTACTGCGTTGGGTTGCGTCGTCAGTGCCTGATCGGCCGTCGAAAAGTTAACAGTGCGTTACCGTTGGACTTCCGCAGCGATGCAGCAGAAGTAATGCAAGTCAATGGGCAACGCAGGAAATTTAAACATGTTGGCCGCGTTGCGGTGCACATTCGCGGAATGACAGGAATACAATAGGGTTAACCGGGAATCCCAGTGATTTACTTCCTGTCCAGCAGGGAGCAGTGGCATAGCTAAGGAGCTATGGGCCCCGGTGCGAGTTTTCCGTTGGGCCCACGAGCCCAGCCTCCCCCCCCCCCCAAGCACTCTATACATAACAATGGATACAGCGCACCAAAACCTGCCAAGGATGACCACAGTGTCATAGGTGCTAGAAGGGGATGGGGAACAGCTTGTTAATGATTACCAGTATTCAAAGTATCTATAGAAGTGATTATTACCAGCACAGGACCAATCAAGAGCTAATTCTGTGGTTGAGGGAGGGCCCTACAGGGCCCTCTTGCCCAAGGGCCCCAGTGTGGTCGATATCACTGGGCAAGGGGCGTGCAGGGGGGTGGCGCTATGCATAGGACCCTGTTGGCGCACTCTGCCACAGGGTCATATGATCGACGTTTTGTGCAATGTGATGGGGGAGGGGCATCACATCTCAAACGCCCCGACCAGGTCTAAACCCGGCCTGAAACAATACCAGTTGCTTGGCAGTCCTGCTGATCTCTTTGGCTGCAGCTGAGTCTCAATCACACCAGAAAAGCATGCAACTAATCTTGTCAGATGTGACAATAATATCAAACGCCTGATCTGCTGCATGCTTGTTCAGGGGCTGTGGCTGAAAGTATTAGAGGCAGAGGATCAGCAGGATAGCCAGGCAACTGGTATTGTTTAAATGGACATATGTATGACACTCTCTATATCCCTTTTACTTCTGGTTCCCTTTAAAGGACTACTCCAATGAAAAAAGTAAGCAGTTAAAATTAGACAGAATTGACAGGTTTTGAACTAAATAAAAAAGGGGAGGTGCAAACAAGCGAGATAAGACCAAAACTTGACAAGTTGTAGAATTAGTACAAAAATCTTCACTTTATTATCAAAAAATAGATAAAAGAAATTAGAAATTGGATGTCGGACATACCACAACACTCCCTCCCACCCACCAATAAAAACCTAAAGTCCAAGGAGCGAGAACCTTTTCCCAACAAGTGCCTGGATTAATAAACAATATGTTAATATTACTGCAGTAATGGAAAGCAGTCCGCTTGACAGAAGATCAGGTCAGTGCAACTAGGAGTGTGGCAAGGCAGTTCCACACCAATGCACGGACAAAATCCAAACAGAAGGTAAGTCCCACTCGCAGACTCACAGGTTAATAAGCATATGCACAGTGGAGATGGCAGAGGTGAGGGTTAATGGTTTAGGGAACAAGCAGCAGCAAAGCGACTGTAGCAGCTAATGTCCAGCAAACAGTCATGAAAACGGACAGTTCATAGAAAAGGACAAGGTTATCATTTTCCGACCACATGGTCCAGTCAGTCCATATTGCATCAAAACTCACTGTTCATAAGCTTGTCCGTGTTGTCCTCTCCTCATGTCAACCTCATGTCAGCAGTTTGAAGTCCGTGCTGAACGAATGCCGTGCAGCCTATGATGCAGATGGCTGCGGGACGCCAGCGCGCTGGATAGTGCACGTGTCTTCCGTGTAAGAGAATCTCCTCTGCGCAGACACTTCCGCATAGCAGTTACAGGCACAGTTGAACTGGGATGGATAGCGGGTCCTCAAGCTCCGCCCACCGACCGGTTTCGCGCTTGCGCGCTTCCTCAGGGTGTGGTCAAATCATGACTAGCAAGTGCGTTAAATACTTAGATTCCTCCAGTTCCGCCCCCAGGGCGGACTGGGATTGGGTGAACGTATGCAAAAATGCAGAGCGCTGACACCAATGGCAAGAGAAGATTACCCCGTGGCAAACAACCAATGTCCGCCACAGGGGACCATGTAATTAGGTCGCACTAGGAGTGCATAATCACTGAGTCCTACCACAGAGCAAACAAAGCCTGCATTATTCCAAACAAGAAATAGAACTATCAGGGCTTACCTATGGGAACCTATCTGTGTAGTTTAAGGTTCAAGAAGTCCCAAGCAGAGAAAATGCAGTCAGAAACTGGGGTTTTATAAAAAGCATTGCAATCCAAAATCTACATTGTGTCCCATAGGGACCAAAGTGCGAAGCTTAAAAATCCAGCTGCATTCCCTCTGCCTGAGAATTCTATCAAAATTGCCCCTGCGGGAAGAAATGTTGAGCTTATAGATACCCTTAACTTTTGAGCCAGCTAGGTCATCTCCATGAAGGTCTTTATAATGTTGTGCAAGGGGAGTTGTGTATTATCTTCATCTCTTGCATTGCGTATATGCTCACCTATCCTCGCCCGCAGAGGGCGCGTCGTTTTGCCAATATAGTGCAAGCCGCAAGGACAGGTGAGCATATATACAACCCCCTCAGTAGCACAATTTATGAAGGATTCTATCCTATAGGTTCTCTGGGTAAGGGAATCACTAAAGGATGCAGTTCGATCCACCAAGGGGCACACCTGACAACCCCCACATCGATACATGCCACTGGGAATCGATCTTCCAAGCCAGGTAGTTGTAGTACTTCTTTTGTATTCGCTCTGAACTAAATGATTTCTCAGAGACACAGCCCTCAGAAGTCGTGAGGACTGGCCAATGTTTTGTCAAAATTTCTTTGAGAGATTCTCAGTGGCTACCATAAGGAGTGGGGATCCTAAGGACAGCCTCCTTCTCAGAAACATTACCCTCAACGTCTCTCATCCGTCTAGGGCACAATAATTGGCTCCTATCAAGGGACCATGCTTTCTTAAGGGCCTTTTTCAAGATTCTGTGGGGGTAGCCCCTCTCCCTAAAACGAAGATACATCTCCTTTGCCTCCCTGGAGAGGTTTTGAACTAGTCCATCTCCTCATGGGGGATTCTCAGGGTTTTCTTTGATTTGAAAAACATTTCCCGAATGGCAGTTGCTGAATCTAACTGCCAAAGTAGTGTGCAAGTGAGTAGGGAGGCTGGCTGGTATCTTACTGTTTTGGCAGTTAATCTGCTGTTCAGGAAATGCTTTTGAAAACAAAGAAAACCCTGAGAATTCCTCATGAGGAGATGGACTAAACTAATAACCTGTTGGTTCTGTCAGATTTTTACTTATTACTTTTTTTCACTGGATTGGTCCTTTAAGCCTCTCTGAGGTCCAGTTAGGACACGCCTGGGTCACACTCAGGGAATGTGGTGGCCATGCATTGTACTACACTGAATGGGGTAGCAGGCTGAGATACATGCAGCAGTGTCTTCCCACAATTAATTGCTGGGAAAGTTGCTTTCTATGCACCACATGCAGTGTGACCGAGCCATTACTGAATTCAATTCTCTGATGTAATCAGTAAAGCTTAAATTTGCCATTGCTATATGAAAGCATTTATAAAAGATTTATTGAATAGGAAGCACAGATCATTATCACCACTGAGCTGTAAAGAGCAGCTCTTGTGAATTGTAGAGCTGGGAGTGTAAAGTTGCAGCCGTCATTATGGGACCAACCAGCACACTGCTTAACTCTGATGAGACCCCCCCACCCATATACAGCCTCCTTTCCATCACAGCCCTGAGCCCCCTTTCCCAGATGTCACGTCAGATAAAGTACACAGCCACACCTACCATGACCCCGCACCCCCCCATAACAAGTGTCACCACTATGGCCCCACCCCCACAGCATGCACCCCCAGGAAGAGGTTTGAGGCTGCATTCACAGTGGGACGTTACGCAGCATTACAACACAATGCAAAAAAAAGGTGGTAACGCACATTAACGCCACTTTACTGTATACAATAGATACAGTATAGCATACAGGCAATGAAAAGTATGCTTTCCTGTACCTGTTAACGTGTGCGTTTAGAGGCAACGCACTGCAGCTGTGCATGACATAACACTACGTTACAAAGAGACTCTAACGCCGCACTCTGTACACCCCATAGGATTAGCATTGCAGTGCGGTAAACTGTGTTATAAAAGTTAATAACACAGCTCTGCAATGTCCCACTGTGAATGCAGCCTCAGAGCTGCAGGAAACAGCCATTTCACTGGGTGAAGAAGAGAGGTGACAGCTGCAGGGGGTAATTAGGAAGGAAGAGGAAACTACCTGTCACCACATCACAGCTCTACTCACTGAACGAAATCCAAGAAATGCTGAATAAGACATTTCTGTACATCTTTTAGTTCAAGTTTATTGTGTTCAAGTATATTGTAAGTTTTAGGGGGTGATTGCATTAGCATTCTTACTGTACTGGTATAGAACAAGGAAGTGCAAAGTGCGGTAACCCATGGCAACTACGGAACAGATTTTTAATTATCTTATTATGGTAACTTGTCCATTGGTTGCTATGGGTTAGTCCATCTACACATGACCATTGCTCTTCACTGGCTATTGAAATAAGCCCCATTAATGTTTCCCAATGCTGCAGAGATGTCTACAGAACAGAGAGGGGTAGGGTCACATTGTAGACTGAGGGGGGATGGGCGGGGTCAGAAGCTATGAGGGGGACGGGGATGTAAACACAGGAGAACTGCTAGCCAGCATGTGTGCAAGCAATAGCTGGTGCACACCAAGAGTGGTTCTGAGCGCTTTTCAGATCGCCAGCACTTTGTAAATCGCTTGGTTCCGGAAACCCTATGAGGGTGTTCCCACAGCAGCGTTGTAATTTTCTAAAATCACAAACGCTGCATGTAGCAATTTTTTGGGAGCGATTCAGCTTGAATAAATGAGCAAAAACGGTCATTCATTCAAAAATTGCTCTGAAAATCACTTCACAAAATCGCAACTGGTAAGCGCCAGCGATTTCTATTGCGATTTTGGTGTGCACTATTCCTAAGCAGGAATATAATAATTTGCAAAAAAAAGACCAGCTTGTCAAGCACATTGTTTGTAACTTTAAATTGGATCCGTCAAAACCAACAGGAAAGTGCATTTGGTTGGCCTATTTTTAATCTACCTGCAATTTGTATAAACTTTGCATGCAGCTGGATGTATTTGCATCTCAATGACTATCTTTACTGATTGGCTGATGAATCTGTCATAAGCTGGGGGAGGGGGAAGCTACGGGATGTTGGAACAGAATAGCCCCCAACATCAGTACCGATAGAAGTCAAAATGCTTTCAGGTCACAGCTGTCACTCACTTATCAGCTTTTAGAAATGAGAAAAAGGGACAGCTTGTAACCTCTAAATATTTGGCCAAGGGACATTTCTCCACCGCACCTCCCATCAGACACCCACCAAACGCCCAATCATGCACCGACCACATATCAAGTCACACCCTTACCACACCTCCCATCAGACGCCCACCAAATGCCCAATCATGCACCGACCACATATCAAGTCACACCCTTACCACACCTCCCATCAGACGCCCACCAAATGCCCAATCATGCACCGACCACATATCAAGTCACACCCTTACCACACCTCCCATCAGACGCCCACCAAATGCCCAATCATTCACCGACCACATATCAAGTCACACCCTTACCACACCTCCCATCAGATGCCCTCCAAACACCCAATCATGCACCGACCACATATCAAGTCACACCCTTACCACACCTCCCATCAGACACCCTCCAAACACCCAATCATGCACCGACCACATATCAAGTCACACCCTTACCACACCTCCCATCAGACACGCACCAAACACCCAATCATGCACCGACCACATATCAAGTCACACCCTTACCACACCTTCCATCAGACACCCACCAAACACCCAATCATGCACCGACCACATATCAAGTCACACTCTCACCACACCTCCCATCAGACACTCACCAAACACCCAATCATGCACCGACCACATATCAAGTCACACTCTCACCACACCTCCCATCAGACACCCACCAAACACCCAATCATGCTCCGACCACATATCAAGTCACACCCTTACCACACCTCCCATCAGACACCCACCAAACACCCAATCATGCACCGACCACATATCAAGTCACACCCTTACCACACCTTCCATCAGACACCCACCAAACACCCAATCATGCACCGACCACATATCAAGTCACACCCTTACCACACCTTCCATCAGACACCCACCAAACGCCCAATCATGCACCGACCACATGTCAAGTCACACCCTTACTACACCACCAATCACTTCTCAACCACCCCTCCAATCACAACCCACCACACATTAACTCACATCCTTACCACACCTCCAGCCATGCCACTGCCACATCTCCAGTTAGTTATGCCCTCGCTACATCCTAAATCACTTTCTTACCACACCTAGTGGTTGCTGCATTAAGCTTGGGTAAAATTAACGTGCACACGGGCATCACACGGCAATATTACCCTTACTACTGGCAGTGTGTACCGCAAGCTACGCTATTATCCTGACCCGTAGTACTCGACTAGCATGACTGTTGCTATGGTAATGTATGCTACAAACAATACGTTTGTAATTTACCACACCCCAAGTCACATCTTGACCACACCTAGAGCCATGCCACCAACCCACCTCCAGTCATAGCCCCGCCACACCCCATGTCACATCCTGACCACACCTAGAGTCAAGCCACCAACCCACCTCCATGTCCCTAACCCACCTGGAGTCATAACCCACCACACCGAAGTCCTTACCATGCCTGGGGGTTGATGCATCCACAGCTGGTAATACTACATAGCACACGGCAATATTACCTTCACTTCCGCCTGCAGCACTGCGAATTACGCCATTAGTACGTCTCTCAGTACTAGAATAGCACGGCAGTTGCTATGTCAATATGCGTTACTAACGGTAACGCACATTAGTAACTTAGCGAACGGTTGCTTTACTCTAGTTCCGCGAGTTGCATTAATGGCGGTTTTAGAATATTTTTCTTACTAATCTTTTACTCGGCAACATCCCCCATTCCTTTGCTATGGATAAAACAATATCAGCTTTATCACAAGAGAAGGCAATATCTGCAGGCAGACTTCAGGTGACTGGGCAGCACTGTGCAATGCTCAGTCACACATTGTCTGTCACTATGCAGTCACTGTGGTGTGTTTGCCCTCCTCCCAGCTGCTGCACCTCCTCCTGATGCACAACATACCAGGAGCCGACATACGAGTGCCCTGGGCTCCTTCACTGCGGCTGCTGGATGCTTGGGGGTGGCAAACTAGTGCATGGCTGCACAGGTGCAGTGACAGCGGGTAACTCATGGGGGCGGGGCACACTCCATACACGCTTCTGCCTTACATATTGACTCTCTACAGCAGGGTTGTCAAACCAGTCCTTCGAGGGCCGAGATCCTCACACATTTTTTATACAGCTCAAATGAATTGATGGGTCTGAATCAGGAAAGGTGCGGTCCATCAGGTAGAACACATTCCTCTCTTTCTCAGTCCATCCTAAACATTAGCATGGATCTGGCCCTCCAGGCCTGGAGTTCCACACCTGTGCTCTACAGACATGCACCCCGGTCTCTTCCACTGCGGGTGCTGGATGCTTAACCTCCTTAGCGGTAACCCCGAGCTGAGCTCGGGGTAAGCCGCCACGGAGGATATCTCAGCCCCTGGTGGGGCGATTTAAAGTCTGTAAAGTGCTGTACGCGCAGCTAGCAGTTTGCTAGCCACGCGTACAGCTTGATCGGCGCGGCGATCGGCCGCACGCAGCGGCGGAAGAGGGCCCCCCCGCCAGAGCCCTGTGCTGCCCGGACCAATCACTCCCGGGAAGCGCAAAGGGCTGGATCGGGTGCGCATGACGTCAGGACGTCGGCTGATGTCCATGACGTCATTCCGATCGTTGTCGTGGCAACAGGAGAAGCCAAACACGAGATTGCGTTCTATACGCAATCTCCTGTTTGCTGTTGTTGCCGGCGGCGATCGGACTAGAGGGACACATGCGCCCTCTAGTGGTGTTTCATGTAGCTACCACTCGGGTAGCTACATGAAACAGAAAAAAAAAATTACAAAAAATGTGTAATGCAGCCTCCTTGGCGAAAAAATTGAACCGCCAAGGAGGTTAACAAGTGCATTGCTGGCTGCACAGGCATGGTGAAAGTTAGGAACTCATAGGGGTGGGGCGCTCTGCATACATGCTCCTGCTCTATAGTGATGACAGAAGAAGAAAGACCGGGAGCTGCCATTGTTGCAGCTACAGATCATTTATTTTTTTTTTTTTTTATACACTCGAAGTTTATTGCCAAATAATGTCAAAACATAAACCATCACATTAGGCAGGGAACAATGCCTATAACAAAAAAATTTACATGTAATGAGTGTTATAAAACTGAAAGAATACAATATAGCAAAAGAACACTGCAGACATATTGCGCTTCCTTCCCAGGGTATGATAGTAATGGCTCAATAAATGTACTTAATAGGTAGACACGCTAATAATACTAGATTAACAGATACAAAAATAAAAAATTAGAACATATAAACACAAACACAGAAAGAAACAACAGAAAAAAAACATTTGTGGGTTCTGGAGAGTAATGAGCTAAAAGTACACAAAACAAAATCAGTAGACTAGTAGGACAGCAGGGCATTCCATTACTAATGATTGGCAGAAGGTGAGATCCGTAGAAAGAATGCAGCCAAGGTTCCCAGATATTGTGAACTGTCTCTACATCTCCCTTAAGCCCCATACACACGGCATACAGATGTCTGTACAGACACGTTTTGAGCAATGGTTCGTGCGACCGTTCGTTCGTGTGGACGCGACAAGAGACTAAGACTGTCAGCAGACTGTCTGCTGAAACGGCCATGTTTGAGCGATTGAACTGGTGAATCGCTCGTGATTTCTGTTGCGGAGTCTGTCGTTGTCCGCACGTGTATGGAAGTCTTCTACAGACAGTAGACTTGTGGATGCTTGACACACGGGCAACTATTGTCTACACGTAGTCTGTCGCAGAAGGCTTCCGCCGAATCTTTACCCCAATTGTTGTCACGTGTACAACTGTTGCTGTTATAAAATCCCGAATTGTCGTTTGTCTGTTGTCGCTACTTTGCAGCTACAGACATTTGTATGCCGTGTGTATGGGCCTTAAGTGAGGCCTGTGAGGGATTATTTAGGGCTCGTTTCCACTATTGCGGTGCGGAATCGCCTGGATTCCACCGCTGATGAAATCGCATGCAGGTGCGTTTTTTACGCGTTATTTTACGCGATTACGCATGCGGTTAGGCTATATGCGTTTTTAACCATGTCACTGCCTGTGTTCATTTACATTGGTTCCTATGCGGAATCGCACGCGTAATCGCGTAAAAAATACGCATGGGAAACCGCATGCGATTTCCCTATTAAACACATTGCCTGCGATTCGCATGCATTCCACTCGCAGGAGAATTCTGCGGCTCTTTTGTGCGTTTTTTCACCGCTGAAAAAAACGCTACAGTGGAAACAGGCCCATCCACTTGCATTACATGTGCGAATCCGCATGCGTTGGACACATGCGGATTCGCGATAGTGGAAACGAGCCCTTAGGCATATGTAGTTAATGTTTTGTATGACCTTATCCCAGGATAGATCTGTTGGAATGCTCAAGCCTGTGCAATATGGAAATGTCATTATTAGAATATTCTCTATTTTGGGGATAGTACTTATTGTAATGTTTAGCAGAGCTAGCAGTGGGGAGAGGGGGATTGGATTATTCTAGAGTTCTAGGCTAAGCATATACTTTTTATTCTATAATTTAATGGCTTCCAGGCATTTCCACCATATATGTAGGACTAGGAAGTCTCTTTTCATTTTGCAATCTCTAATACATCTGTTGGAGGTAGTTTTCATGAATGTATTTAGTCTGGAAGGGGTCAGGTAAGTTCTGTGTAAGACTTTTAGGGCTGTCTCTGTGAGGGAAAAGTTACTGGAGCACTGGGCTGTATTCCTCCATATCTGGAACCATTGTTTATAGCTGATGATCTTCTTTATCACATTTAGTACTGACAAGTGCTGCCTTTTAGAGCAAATGGCGCTCCAGGTGAAGTTCCTGGAAAGACTTTGCTAAGAAACGCCCTAAACTATAGACACACATAAACAGACATACACACACAGCAATGAGAGTTCACACACAGATATACAATAGACCCAAACAACCACAACTATTGCTGCTCTCAATGTTAACAAGATATACGAGTCACGTTGTGGACTGTAAGCAGTCTCCTCCTGTAGCAGGTGAGTCAAACGTCTTATATAGTTTTGCTGCGCTCCTGTATGCAGAGATGGGGACACTTGCATCCGCTCAGCTCCTCTGTACTGTGATCAGCCTCAGATAAAGCAGCACAGAGGGGAAGCATAGGGTGTAACATTTGCACAAGCACACACCCTTAGTGCAAAGTCACATGTGTAAAATGTGCTGTCCCCAGAGTTCAGTGATAGGGACCAGTCACCCCCCTCAAAGTGCCAGCTTACCCGCAGGTTGCTTTATATGTAGCAGATTAGGCAGCCATTGCCTCCAGCAGATCAGGGTCTAAAACACAGACGCACTCCTCATAGTGTAAAAAAGTTTTAACCTCCTGAGCGGTATGCCTGACACTGTGTGCTCGCTAGTATCAGGAGTCCCCCAGGATGAATCTGATAGATTTAATACTTGCAAAAGGTTTAGCTAGCACTAGGCTAGCTAGTATAGGTGGCCAGCACCCCCCCTGATGCAGCCGCTTATACATTACCCAGCCTGGTTCCAGCGATTGCCACAGCCTCCCCGTACACAGCTCCGGTCTTCACTATGGTGAGGATCATGACTGTGCATGATGTTGATGACGTCATGACATCATGTACGAACCTCCCCATAGAGAAGACCGGAGCTGTGTTTGCGGGGAGGCTGCGGCGATTGATGGAACCAGGCTGGGTAATGTATAAGCGGCTGGGGTTCTGGCAACCTATACTAGCTAGCCTAGTGCTAGCTAAACCATGTGCAAGCATTAAATCTATTAGTTTCATCCTTGGGACTCTGAGGCTGCAAAACCTCCTGAGTGTTACGCCACTAAGAAAACCAATCCCTGCTAAAGAAAAAAAATCTACGTGAACACTACAAATGTGTAAAACAGCATGTGATGTCTTACAGCCCGGCAGGTCACTTTCACGCTCTCCACCGCATCAGCCGCAGTCAGTAGCCATACACAAACATCCAGACCAGAGTAGCGTGCTCCCTAGCTCCGCCCAACGTCGGAAGGGCATGACTCACCAGGGGCTGCCCTGGCTACTGACTGCAGCTGATGCGGTGGAGAGCGGAATAGTGAGCTGCCGGGCAGTAAGATATCACATGCTGCTTTACAAGTTTGTATTGTGTACGTAGATTTGTTAGCAGGGATTGGTTTCTTATTAAAACTTTTTTACACTATGAGGGGTGCGTCTGTGTTTTAGACCCTGATCTGCTGGAGGGAATGGCTGCCTAATCTGCTACATATAAAGCCACCTATACTAGCTAGCCTAGTGCTAGCTAAACCTTTTGCAAGTATTAAATCTATCAGATTCATCCTGGGGGACTCCTGATACTAGCGAGCACACAGTGTCAGGCATACCGCTCAGGAGGTTAAAACTTTTTTACACTATGAGGAGTGCGTCTGTGTTTTAGACCCTGATCTGCTGGAGGCAATGGCTGCCTAATCTGCTACATATAAAGCAACCTGCGGGTAAGCTGGCACTTTGAGGGGGGTGACTGGTCCCTATCACTGAACTCTGGGGACAGCACATTTTACACATGTGACTTTGCACTAAGGGTGTGTGCTTGTGCAAATGTTACACCCTATGCTTCCCCTCTGTGCTGTTTTATCTGAGGCTGATCACAGTACAGAGGAGCTGAGCGGATCCAAGTGTCCCCATCTCTGCATACAGGAGCGCAGCAGGACTATATAAGACATTATGCAATAGACCCATAAATCTCACAAAGAGACCTACACCTAATACACACACTACACACACACAGATATATAGAGAGAGACACAACACTGGCAGATGACACACACCAAACGCATGATCTGAAAAAAACTAGGATACGTGAGCACACACTGGGTCCCTATGGACCAAACCTATAATTTAAATTATAATTTCTTATTGGCCACAATTCACTTAGCTTATATTCTGTCTTTAATAATGATTTTGAGCTGCTGTTTTTCCTGTTAGCACTTTGGTGATAAATCATTTAGTATTCACTAAGCAATTTACCTCATGCAATTCTCAAGTTAAGAATTAAATCCTAAAGTTAAGGATTTAATTTTTAAAGGAAACCTAAAGCGAGGCTTCCATATTTATTTCCTTTTAAGCAATACCAGTTACCTGGCTATCCAGCTGATCTCTTTGGCTGCAGTAGTGTCTGAATCACACACCTGAAACACGCATGCAGCTAATTCAGTCAAAGCACCTGATCTGCATGCTTGTTCAGGGTCTATGGCTAAAAGTAAAAGATAGAGGCTCAGTAGGCCAGCCAGGCAATATGCATTGTTTAAAAGGATATACATATGGCAACATCTATATCCCCCTCGTTTTAGATTCCCTTTTACTTATCTATTCAATCCTTAAAGTCCCCCCCCCCCCCTTAAACTTCTAATAGTGTTTTATTATTTTATTGTTGCAAGGGGGGCACTGGTGGGTGCTGGACATAGTCACAGCACCATCCAATCCCCCCCCCCCCCCCCCGTGGCCCCATTCTGCTCAGACATGCAGAACGTCGATTAGGGGCAGTGGCAGTTCTTCCCCCCCCCTCTGCCCGTGCATAATCCCACCCACCACTTTAGTTCTGCTTTATGATTGGCTGCATGCAGGGGAGCCACGCTGTGTGCGATCTTGTGGTGATTGAGGCTGGATATCCATCAAACTTCAATTACCACAAGCCTGCACACAGGGCAGCTCCCCTGCATGCACCGTGTGCAGTGACACATATACGGACATAGAGCTGCAAGTGGAGGGGCGGAGTTAAAAAAAGACAAACACTTATATAGCGCTTTTCTCCTGGCGGACTCAAAGCACCAGAGCTGCAGCCACCAGGACGCGCTCTATAGGCAGTAGCAGTGTTAGGGAGACTTGCCTAAGGTCTCCTGCTGAATAGGTGCTGGCTTACTGAACAGGCAGCGCCGAGATTCGAACCCTGGTCTCCTGTGTCAGAGGCAGAGCCCTTAACCATTACACCTTCCAGCCACCTACCTGCAGAGACGAGGTAGAACTTCCACTTGCTATCCACGATAACTGACGCCAGAACCGGTGACACGGGGAGCTGGAGGGGGAGGATGGTGCTGTGTGCCGTGACAAAGCACCAATAAAACAATATTAAACGTATTGGGGGGGGGGGGGGGGGGGGGTCCGGGGTACTTTAAAGCAATCGTGTATTTTTTTTTATGGAAAATAATGTAAAATCTCTGTCGATTGAAGGTGAGCAGGAGGGGCGGTATATAAACAGCCCATATCTTTCCAAGGCACATAGCACATAGATTTTCAATAGATTCCACCGATAATCTGTCAAACTGCAGCTTTGCAGTGTTCCATGCAGTGCAACGCTATAGGCTGCCAATCGTTCACCTCTCTTGCTCCACCCCCAATCCACCTAAATCTTCTATACTTACGATCGATTTTTAGGTCAAAATGGATTGTTATGGAATCATTTTGTAAAAACAAACACAATGCCGAGCAGATTTGATTGCTCCGATCAAATCTGCGGGAAAATAAATAAGTGTATGGACACCTTTAGCATCCTTCTGTGTCTCCCAATTAGGGACCTTCACATTTTTTCACTTAATATGTTAACTTTTCAATTATTGTCCACTGGGTGTCCCCTCCCCCTTTAATTAGCGTCCTTTGATCCCCCCCCCCCCAACCCATGTGTACTGGGGAAGGTACACTGACTTTCTTAGCAGTGCAGCGTCATGTGACTAATCACATGACACAGTGAAGGGTGACAGATGGCTAGAGAAGCTGGAGTCTGACCCACTCCTGTATAAGCCAATCAGACATCAGTAGAGCACTGAGCTGAGATCTGCATCAGAACTGCCACAGGACTGATGGATGGGGGTATTACACAGGGATCTAACCAGGGGGAGGCAGTCCATTGGTACTCTGGCACTAATCGATTTTCATGGCAGATTCGACCACTGCGATCAAATCTGATGGAGATCAGTTCCCCAGCATGGCCACCCGATCGTGATTTTGATTGTTTTCTGGACAAAATAAATTAAAGTACTTGTTTCAAACAGGGTGGGGCTGCAGCGGTACATTGACGGCTCCCTGATGCCCCCCCCAGGTCTCCCCTCAAGTCTTAAGTGCTCTCTGGGTCCCTAAAAATTGCTCACAGCAGAGCAGACTCACCTGTCCTCTGGCACTCTCCCCTCTTCTGCCTCCACCTCCGCCAGCTGCCTGCTCTCCATCACCCAGCAGCATGTTACATGAGTACATACATGTCCCCGAGTCACTAAGGACAGGCGCCCGGCAGGGATGGAGACAGGAGGACACAGGAGGGAGGAAGTGCACTGACCGGACAGGTTACTGCTCTCCACTGTGATCACTCTGTTGGGACCCTGGGAGAGCACTATTAGATTGGCAGAGTCCTGAGGGGCTGTCAGCCGGCCGTGTGTTCCATAGATTTCATTCTGAAATCCATTATAAAATCTAGTCACAGTGTGAGGCAGGAATAGATCCCTCTGTGATCAGATTACGATCAGAGAGGGATCTGTCTTTTGGGCATGTTGGGCAGCCATCTGCCAGTGTATGGTCACCTTTGTTGCTGGAAACAGATCAGTCTGTGCCAGATGACTCATGATGGGACAAGAATGAATGCTGCCCTATATCAGAAGGAGGAAACCTGGGATTTTGTATGGAAGGGGCAGGACTGAGTGGCTAAATCTGGGATAGTCCTGGCCTAATCGGGGTGGTTGAGAGCTATGGAGTGGAGTCGTCGCTTTGCTGCTTATTGTTCACTGACTGCAGAGCTGCCACCTCCAGCTTTCCCAATACCAACCTTGTTCCTTGCAGACCTGCTCTGGGGAGGCTGGAGGTGGCTGCTCTGCAGTCAGTGGGGCCGGGACCACACTTGTTAAAAATCACATGCAGTGCAAAATTTGCACAACCTGTATCATAAGACGCTCCTGACCATAAGGCTCACCTAGGATTAGAGGACTAAAATCAGGGGAAAAAAATTACACTGAACCTGGTGTGTTCTCTAAGCTAGTCTATCTAAGCTACACTGCTCAGATACACTACACTAACTCCTGCTGCCCCACCAGTTACACTGCACTACACTACACTACACTAACTCCTGCTGCCCCACCAGTTACACTGCACTACACTACACTACACTACACTAACTCCTGCTGCCCCACCAGTTACACTACACAGCACTACACTAACTCCTGCTGCCCCACCAGTTACACTACACAGCACTACAGTACACTAACTCCTGCTGCCCCACCAGTTACACTACACAGCACTACACTAACTCCTGCTGCCCCACCAGTTACACTACACAGCACTACAGTACACTAACTCCTGCTGCCCCACCTGCTAAGCTACACTGCAGAACACTAGCCTACAACAAAGCGCAGATATTCCTTCACTGTAATTATCCTCTACAGCTCTGGGTTATGGCGCATAGTGTATAAAATGGGCGCACATTACGGCTATCACTCAAATTAGCGGCTATGTACTGACTCTGCAGCTATGTCTACAGTTTGGAACACTACCGTTACCGTTATTCTGTGGCTATTTTCTCACTGCTATGTCTGATATTTCACGGCTATCCACAGCAGCAAGTCCATCTCTGCATTTTTTTACTTGTAAATGGCCGCTATCCACCACGGCTCCATTCCACAGCGGATGTTTCTTCTCTCCACTGGACCACTGCTCTATCTCACTGTTCTATCATTTTTCTCCTTAATGCTTCCTCATCTACTGCTTCCTTTGCTATGACTGCTAATCCGCCGCTGCTATGTCTAGAGATGTCGGTGAACGGTTCCCGAACCGTTCTCCGGTGAACACCTCACCCTGTACTACTCCGGGTCGCTATGACCCGGAGTAATACGGCTGCGCTGGCCCGGCGGTGTGCTTTCTAGATCGCCCTCCTGTTGCCGGGCACTTTCTGCGCATGTGCGTGACGTCATGAGTGACATCACGCTCATGCGCAGAAAGTGCCTGGCAACAGGCGCACAATCAAAGACGCAAACCGCCGGGCCAGCGCAGCCACACTACTCCGGATCATAGCGACCCGGAAGTAGTACAGGGCCCTTAGAGATTCGGCCGCGAACAGTTCGGGCCATCTCTAGCTATGTCTGATTCCAGGCTCTCACTATATTATTTCTCCTCCGATTCCTCTAGTTATCATGTCACCTGACATGATGCTGACATTACCAAGTTACCACCACATGAATGCTGCATCTAAAATGTATACAACTAATTCACATACCACCTGAATGTCACATCACACCTAATTTATATTAATCATCATTGATAATGTCTATAATGCCTATACCCAATTACGATAGATAACATGCCGATACATTGCCGATGCCCACAGCCAGTACACACCATGACTACAGGGAACCTAAACTGAGAAGGATGTGGATTTTTTCCTTTTAAAATAATACCAGTTGCCTGACTCTCCTGCTGATCCTGTGTCTCTAATACTTTCAGCCACAGCCCCTCAACAAGCATGCAGATCAGGTGCTCTGACTGAAGTCAGACTGGATTAGCTGCATGCTTGTTTCAGGTCTGTGATTCAGCCATTACTGCAGCCAAAGAGATCAGCAGGACTGCCAGGCAACTGGTATTGTTTAAAAGGAAATCTCCATATCAGTTTAGGTTCCCTTTAATGTATTGATAAACCAAATTATGATGCTGCCAAACACGCCTGATGCCACCCTTGCTGTGTAATTACGGAAGAGAGAGTACTTCTAGGAATGGGATGATGGCAGAGCACTTCCATCCTCCTGCAGTCCAGGTATTTCTTTCAGCAGCAGGTGTGTTGAAGTGCGGCTACACGGCATGCAGGCGCCCAATACAATTCAGACACTAGACAATGCCTGGAGCTCTTGAGGGGGAGAGTTGATGCAGAAACACTGCAGCCTCCCATAGCCATTCATTGACCTTCATCCACATGTAGGACATTGTGCTAGTCACAGGAAGACAAGGATAGCATCTCATAGTTTTGTTATGGTGCCTAAGTCATCGGTCTCTAGCACTGACAACTCCATCAATAGCAGAAACCAGAGCACTTTCACTTTAGGCAGGGAGACCTCCTTGGAGCAGGGCGGCAGTCTCTCTGGAGCGATAAGTACCACAGTTGTAGATCAAGAGAAGCTAATGTGATTACAGAGCTCTTGGGAGAGAAAGCTAACTTCATATCAATGCTGATGCACATCCACCTCAGGGAGAGAGGATCCCAGAGCATTGGCAGAGCAGGGGACGCTATGCTGACAAGGGAACACCTATTCATATGGCTACACTACCTCAAGTTGGTCATTTCAGCACGGGGAAAGCATACACCTGGATCCCCCATAAACAAGAACATTTGGTGCACCGGTTTCTTCATTTGGGAAGCAGACAAGCGACCTACAACCAGCAGAAGTCATTTACAATTAGGACTGGCTTTTGGCAATATAGCCCCGTGGCAATACTATGTTCCAATGTGATCTGTACCCCTTTTTACCTGCAACAGTGGAAAAATAATACTATGCCACAGAGTCAATCCACTAGTTCCAAATCTGTTATAAATCCACTATGCAGCCTGTAGCCGCTATTATAAGCTACACTGCAGCGCTACATTACATTACACATAACGTTACCTTAAACAAAATGACAGATGATTTTACAGGTGCTGATCCTCTGTAGAGAACAGCTGATTATGCTTGATAGTGTGTCGGTGTTAAGGTGGCCACTAACAATCCAATTTCTAGTGAAAAATCGTTCGAGCCATCAGAAAATTCTGATCGGAAGAAAAATCGTTCACTACACCATCAACGAACCAATCTTTGCTTCCCATCTATCACAACCAACAAGAAAGTCCAAATTTTGATTTGATGAAAATCCAATCGGACGACTATTTTTATAATCGTTTGTAATCGATTGTGTCCATCAACAGAGATTATTTACAACCAATCCGATCAGAATTTCTGATCGCTCAAATGATTTTTCCCTAGAAATTGGACAGTTAGTGGCCACTTTTAGTGGGAATCGGTAATGTACAGAAACAAAGCTTGTAGCCGCTAGGAATCAGCAGGGGTCTGTATCAGCATCTGTGGGAGAGAACAGCGGTTTATTTAGGAGCTTCAGTAGCAGCCAGTGGGCTCCAACATAAAAGGGCAGCTGCTTGTTGCCGGGGCGTTACAACTGAGCTATAATTTGCTCATAATCCAGAGCTATAAAGAAAAGAAAAAAAAAAGAAAGCGAGAGATCAGTGAGGTTTATACAGGAGCGGTTCCGTCACAACACAATCTAAGCATATTTACAAACAAAAGAGAACAGTGTGGTATAAAGTGTGTGGGAAAAACAGATACTTTATTACTACAAACTTAACAAAAATAGTTACAAACCGTCTATGCAGAGCACAATACAGCAAGCTGTAACTCTCTCTGCACACAATCTAACAGCAAAGATCCCCCACTCCTGTACACATTCCACTGACTTCACTAGTCTCCCTGATATGTTAAAGAGGAACTCCAGTGAAAATAATTTAATATAAAAAGGTGCTTAATTTTTACAATAATTATGTATACATGATTTAGTCAGAGTTTGCTCATTGTAAAATCTTTCCTCTCCCAGATTCACATTCTGACATGTATTACATGGTGACATTGTTACTGTGGGCAGATTATGTAGCTGTTCTGGCTTTAACAGACAGCTATAAACAGCCATTTCCTGTGTGTGTCATTGTTACATTGTGGCAGTTTGCCCAGAGTACCGTACGGTACCAGAGCCTCTTGTGGGAGGGGTTTCAGCACAAATTCAGTCATACAGCGCCCCCTGATGGTCTGTTTGTGAAAATCATTATATTTTTCATGTAAAAGTGGGTATCAGCTACTGATTGGGATAAAGTTCAATTCTTGGTCGGAGTTTCTCTTTAAGCTACTGTGTCCTGTGTGATCCTTTTTTTGATCTTTAGGCTAGGTTTCCACTGCTGCGAATCCTGGCCGATTCCCCGCCCACGAATTCGGATGGATTTCAGCAGCCTATAGAAGTCTATGTAAGCCATCCGAATTCGTGGCCGAGGATAAATCTGAGTCCCTGCAGCATAATGTGGTGCGGGACTGTCAGAATGCCATAGCCGCGCATAGCATGGCTAGAGGGATTCGGCTGCGAGAGGCAGCAGCTGTGCCGGCATCGCGTCTCGCAAGGCGCATGCCGCTGCACAAATGGAAACCTAGCCTGACACATTGCAGATTGCAGAGACTGTGTGTATATGTGTGTATATATATATATATATGTATGTATGTATGTATGTATGTATGTATGCATGCATGCATGCATGCATGCATGCATGCATGCATGCATGCATGCATGCATACATACATACATACATACATACATACATACATACATACATACACACACACATACACACACTCTAGGAGATGTGCACTCTGCATACTGACATAGCCGAAATAAAAGCTATGTGCAGCCAATAGTTGCTGCTGGGATAAGCTGGAATCACTAACTGCAGAGTGGCAGCACCTCACTGAATTACAGAGACATTGGCCTCAATTCACTAAGATCATGCTGGAGATAAGGCAAGAGAAAACTTCCCACCACACAGTGAGATAGTTATCTTATCTCTTCATTCCTTAAATTACCTCTACTGTAGTTAAAGGGACATTGTAGGGGGTCGGGGGAAAATGAGTTGAACTTACCCGGGCCTTCTAATGCTCCCCCGCAGGCATCCTGTGCCCGCGCAGCCACTCACCGATGCTCCGGCCCGCCTCCGGTTCACTTCTGGAATTTCAGACTTTAAAGTCTGAAAACCACTGCGCCTGCATTGCCGTGTCCTCGCTTCCCCTGATGTCACCAGGAGCGCACGGCGCAGGCACAGACCATACTGGACCTGCGTAGTACGCTACTGGTGCCATCAGCGGGAGTGAGGACACGGCAACGCAGGCGCAGTGGTTTTCTGACTTTAAAGTCTGAAATTCCAGAAGTGAACCAGAGGTGGGGCCGGAGCATTGGGGAATGGCTGCGTGGGCACAGGATGTCTGTGGGGGACCATTAGAAGCCCCTGGTAACTTCAACTCATTTTCCCCCGACCCCTCTACAGTGTCCCTTTAAGTTACCTCCTCTGTAGTTATTTTCACATGCAGTTAATTAACAGCCTGTCTTTAACTTTAGAATTCTGGAGTTATTTTAAGCTCTTGAGGACTGCAGGGCTAAACCCCCCTAGTGACCAGGCAATTTTTAGTTTAAAAGGCCACTGCAGCTTTAAGGCCAAGCTGCAGGGCCGCACAACATAGCACACGAGTGTTCCCCCCCCCTTTTCTCCCCACCAACAGAGCTCTCTGTTGGTGGGGTCTGATCGCTCCCCCCATGTTTATTTTTTTTTTTAATAAATATTTGTGTTGCTGCTTTTTAAAAAAAAAAAAACCCTCTTCCTTTAAATCCCTTCCCTCCCTCGCTCCCTCCCTCCCCACAGCCGGCCAGTTACGGCGATCGGCTGTCATAGGCTTCTGCCTATGAGAGCCGATCGCTCTCTTGTCCCCCAGGGGGACAGCCGTGTCACAGCTGTCCCCAGTGCAGCGCTGCTGCTGATCGCAGCGCTGCACAGAGTAAATAGACGGCGATCACGCCGTCTAACAGTCTCCCGAGCGGCAATAGCCGCTCGGAGACTGAAGGCGGGGCGGTGCTCCGCCCTCCGTGCATGAGATGCGCGCGCACCATGCGCGCGATCTCATGCTAAACAGAGCCCCAGGACTTTACGCCAATTGGCGTTAGGCGGTCCTGGGGCTGCCGCCGCGGCCACGCCTACCAGCGTGACGCGGTCGGCAAGAGGTTAAGGATTGAAGAGTTGACTTAAAGACAGAAGAGTTAACTTTAGGTTTGCCTGAGGTAAAATGTTTCCTGAATACGACATGCCTCATCACCATGGTGATCACTCTAGAAACTTTATTAAAGACCGGAGATAAGCTCAGTGAATTGAGGCCATTGTAATGCAGACAATTTCCAATGGCTTAAAATCCTCATCGCTGTGTTCCGAAGACCACATGAACATCGCTATGCTGAAATTGCAGAAACTACACATACTCCTATTAAATGGCTTTGTCTTGGTATCTTTGCTATTGTATGGGTAGTGGCTGGATAGTGTAATGGTTAAGGAAAACTCGGCTCTGCCTGATCAGTAAGCCAGCACCTATTCAGTAGGAGACCTTAGGCAAGTCTCCCTAACACTGCTCCTGCCTATAGAGTGCGTCCTAGTGGCTGCAGCTCTGGCGCTTTGAGTCCGCCAGGAGAAAAGCGCGATATAAGTGTTTGTCTCTGCCTTTTGTCTTTTATTCCTCAATTATGCAAACCCACCGTTGTTGCTGTTTTACAGCTACATCATCGCTCTGTCTCATCTCAATCACGTTTATTCTGGTGCTGTATTCATTCCATAACAAATATCTGTAATCGTGGCCACACACGATACAATAAAATGATCCTATTTTACAGCAATTCGATAAAAACGATCGGATCTCCCGAAAAAAAAACAATCGAAAGCTTTTTTTTCATTCGA
Organism: Hyperolius riggenbachi; assembly: GCF_040937935.1. Lineage (NCBI taxonomy): Eukaryota > Metazoa > Chordata > Amphibia > Anura > Hyperoliidae > Hyperolius > Hyperolius riggenbachi. The sequence continues at coordinate 39,942,218 of NC_090653.1, read as the reverse complement.
CTGAAAAATCCGATCGGATTTTCCGTTTTCTTCGATTTTTACTGATCCGGAATGCCAGATATTTTTCTTCAATCTTTCTGAAGATTGTATGGTGTGTGTTAGATTGTCTATTTATTAATATACACACCCAGCAATTTTGTCAGAGTTTCCAATAATTTTTATCATAATTGGGGAAAAATTGAACATATGTGTGTGGCACATTGGTCATGTTTTTGAAATGTTATAGTCAGTCAGAAAAATTGATTGCAATTCTTAAATTGAACAGATATTTAAAAAATTGCATGGTGTGTGGCCACCTTACGTCTACTGCTGCTCTATTTATTTATTTTAGTATTTATTTTAGCGCTGACATATTCCGCAGCACTGTACAGAGTATATTGTCTTGTCACGTAACTGTCCCCCGGAGGAGCTCACAATCTAATCCCTACCATAGTCCTATGCCTATGCATGTATCATGTAGTGTATGTATCATAGTCTAGGGCCAATTTAGGGGGAAGCCAATTAACTTATCTGTATGTTTTTGGGATATGGGAGGAAACCGGAGTGCCCAGAGGAAACCCACTCAGACTCAGGGAGAACATAAAAACTCCTTGCAGATGTTCACAGGGCTGGGATATGTTCCAGGGCCCCAGCGCTGCAAGGCGAGAGCGCTAACCACTACGCCACTGCACTGTTCTATAATCTTTCTTCCTTAATGCTTCCTCTTCTATTGCTTCCTTTTCTATGAATGCGAATCCGCTGCTGCTTTGTCTGTTATTACAAAACACACATTTGCCCTATAGGAGAGGACTAGTAATTAAAACTTAACTTTTATTAATAGTTATTCTAAAAAGGGTCTATTTTGCTAATATTTGAGGTCGAATGTGATAAATGGGTGGGAGGTAAGTATCACGCTCATAAAGGCCACCCTCCACTTCCCCACTAATAATTGTATAACTCTACACAACTCGACATGTTTCATTTCCTCAATTGGAAATTTCGTCAGGAGTGATAAGTGCCCAGTGCTAGAGTGCCATAGTGCTAAAATACAATTACATTATATACATCACATAACTAATACAACATCAGCAAAGTAACAGAGTATCGGCCGCAAACCTGCAGCCTGCTAAAGACCAACCCTTCAAGCTGCCCTTTTATAGTGTACTGATGCACCCAGGGGTTCTTGGGTAGGGCGGGTACATACACCGCCCCTCAAGTGGGTGTATTGGTTTAACTTGATTGGTCCTTTTTAAGGCTCCATCAAAAAATATAACCAATCCAAAGTCTGGCCATTGGAGTCAATGATATAGAAAAGTAGATAAAACAATACCTGTAAACCGTCCATTTCTATTCACCTTATTCTATAAACCAAGGATAAATCATTGCTGCCATTAGCAGGAGCCAACTCAGGGTAACAGAGATAGAAAACGCTTTCTCCGTATTTCCTGGCTTCCGATTGGTGGATTGGAGGGTGGGGGGCGTGGCGATGCCTAATACTGGGGAGCTGACGTCTGATCCCCACAGCCAATAGGCTGCCGTTTGTCTCCGTGGTCCGCTCGCAACAAGACGCCCATATCGGAAGCAGTGAATTATTCCACCAATCGGAAGCCAGGAAATATGGAGAAAGCGTTTTCTATCTTTGTTACCCTGAGTTGGCTCCTGCTAAAGGCAGCAATGAAATATTAGCAAAATAGATCCTTTTTAGAATAACTATTAATAAAAGTTAAGTTTCAATTACTAGTCCTCTCCTATAGGGCAAATGTGTGTTTTGTAATATTGAATCAGGTGTGTTTTTTGTCTGTTATTCCACGGTTCTCACTATGTTATTTCTCTTCCTCATTGTTTATCACTTTATCGGCTATCACTGTTACTGTGGTTGCGGAGAGAACAAGAGAAAAAGTAAGGCAACCGCTCTGAAACAAAGGAACACAGGGTAGTTAATATTAAAGTTTGCCGAAATGTACTCATTAGACGATCGGTCAAATGTAACTAATAGAATCAAGCAATTCATAGCCGCACATTAACTGAAACATATCCGATAATTGCGGCAGTAGAGATAATGAAACAAACCAAAGGCAACCGCTACTAAACTAAGAAACAACAGTTAGGTGTTGCATTGTCGATATTTAAAGAAAATCTGTATTGTTAATCACACAAAAGTAAACATACCAGTGCGTTAGGGGACATCTCCTATTACCCTCTGTCACAATTTCGCCGCTCCCCGCCGCGTTTAAAGTGGTTAAAAACAGTTTTAAAAAGTTTGTTTATAAACAAACAAAATGGCCACCAAAACAGGAAGTAGGTTGATGTACAGTATGTCCACACATAGAAAATACATCCATACACAAGCAGGCTGTATACAGCATTCCTTTTGAATCTCAAGAGATCATTTGTGTGTTTCTTTCCCCCTGCATCTCTCATGCACTGAAGTTTCAGGCTGCTCTTTTCTTCCTGCAAACAGCTTTGCCCTTGTCTGTAATTCCTCACTATGTGAAAGCCCAGCCAGCTCAGAGGAAGATTGTAATGATTGTGGGATATCTCCGTGTTCAGCGCACCAAGATGTGCGCTGACACTGCGGAGGTCCTCCACAAGCGTGTCAAGATACTAGAACCCAGCTTTTGGTGCAAGCACCAGTAGAGGGAAATTCCTGTCGGCAGATGGCGCTGGGGAGTGCAGAGGAACCAATCCTCTGTACCTCCACAAATGCCAGACAGGAATTTGTACGAAGCGCAGAACGCAATCGCAAGAGAAGTGATTGCGAATGAGAACGAGCAAAGGGACAGGTTGTATGTGTGTGCGCCAATCTAGTCGCCACCCCGCGACCGCGCACACACAACAGCAGATGGGAAACAGGAACGCAACCGCAAGAACGGCGATTGCCAGAAGTGACACAAGGCAGATCAGAACGGAATACGAGGTTAGCAAAGGCACAGCAAATAATACAATGAGGAGATACGGAAAATAATAAACGCTAGCTAACCGCGAACACCGCACTCATTCGCAACAGTGCACGCGGTTATGCGCGGTCTCCACGTGATAAGCACAATAGAGACAAGCAAGTGTGATCCAAGCAGGAACACAGATCAGAAAGATCCACAGCCGCTAACGCTAGCGGCTAGTGCAATCTAAACAAGACAGATCAGATGAGGTAGCTGGTAGCAACCGCTGCTCCAGCTTACACTCCAGGAACTCAGATCAGAAGGATCCACAGCCGCTACCGCTAGAGGCTAGTGCGATCCAAACAAGACAGAGCGATTCGCTATCAACCGCCGCTGGTGACAGCGCAATCGCGACAGACAAGACAGGACAGAATAGGCAGTACAAATTATACACAAACTGACTGCACTAACTAGGAATGCAAGGAGCACTCCCCAAGAATTAACTATACTAAGATAGCAGTGGCTGACACTCCAGGTGAGTCCAGCAGGAACAAACCTCTATGAGCAGCGAAGCATTGTGGGACACACATAGTACTTATAGTACACGCCTCCAATGAATGTGGCCAGGCATTTTGCATGACAACGTATGCAAATTCCTCAGCAAGCACAAGCTGCAAAACTGACAGAAGGTCTTCTTTCCAGAGTCCTGCAGCATGCAGACCTGAATAATGATCAAAAGGCTGCCTGCCTGCGCAGGCAGCTGAGCGGATCGTTACAAAGATTTATACAGCTTGCAAAAGATAAGAGAGAAGCTGCTCTAATCTAAATAACACACAGCAGTGTGCAGAGAGGGGCCAGGAGGGGGGAGATGCATCATAGAACCACAACACTGAAGAACTTGGCAGCATTCCAGACACAGGCTGACAAGTCTGACAAGTGAGAGGTAAGTTGATTTATTACAGAGATGGTGATAGCAGAAAGTGCTGCAGTAAGCCAGAACACATTAGAATAGCTTTTGGAACTTGTAGGATGATAAAAAACAGGATGCAATTTTTGTTACGGAGTCTCTTTAAGTTTGACGAAATCCGCGCCTATTTTAACTTGCGGCTTGATTAAATATACGCCCATCTGCAGCTGCCGATATACACTGCGGCCATCTGCCACTGTACACTCTCCGGTCCTCCCTACTTCCTGGTGGGCTCTGTACTTCCTGTTAGTGGTTCCCTGTTACTGACTGACCCAGAGGTGCACGCCGGCCTCCTTATCTCATTGGTAGCAAAATAATTATAACCCCATTGCTGATAGACTCTCGGAGTCGGGGAGCTGTGTGCCTCCTGACAGCTGCCCCTCTTATACACTCAGAGCTGCATATCAGTGTGACTATCAGCAGCAGCCCTGCCTGTGAGGTGCAGCCACGCTGGCATACAGCCTGCTCTAAGGGCACACAGCTCTGCGCTGCCCTGGGGGGTATGAGGAGGACAGTTTATTGGAATGTAGCAGGGGGTGATGCAGGGCTGGGTGTGGCATAAATCCATCTCACAGACAGCAGCACAGCGCTATGCTCTGCCTGCACACTGGTGCTCAGCAGGGCAGCCAGGCCTGGAATAGCTCTGCTACAGAAATCACACCCAGGAGCAGCAGAACATGCAGCAGCTGTGTCAGGTGCAGCTCCTGCCTTCTCTACCAGCCCAGCCACATCAGGATAGCAGCCAGTGCTCTGAGCTGTGGGTGTGGCCAAAGTCCTCTCTACTCCTCATTGGTAGCCCAGGAGAAGTGGGTGGGGCAATGCACAGTCTCTGATTCTTATTACAGGAGTGATAGCCTCCACACTGGTGGGATTTATTACCGCCATCTATAGGAAAACTTGTCACTCCAGGTTTATAAGACAAACTTCTTTAGTGATTTAGCAATATAAAATACTGACTGACGTGTGGTGATGAGTCTTCACTTGCCTTATTATCACCAGCATGATCTTAGTGTATTGTGGCCATTGCTTCTGTCTCATATGCAGCAAAGATATATAAGAGGAGAGAGATAAAGCTGTGCCAGTTGTGAAGTCATCTCTTCCATTCACAGATTCTGTCCTCTTTTTGTAATGAAAACAATCTCTATTATAGCAAAGCTGTATTCACCCTTTAAACCTCCCTGGCGTTTCCCCACGATTTCTGTGCAAAAAGTGATCTAATTAATTTTCATAACCTTGTCAAGCAGGGGTCTAGTATACAGTGCAGGGGAGTATTGAGGTGTATGCACATCAATATTGTTCACAGCAGGTTTTGTATTGAAGGGAGGTAAAAAGTGGCCACACATGAAACAATACAACAAGCACCAAACATTTGTAAAGCGCTTTCCTCCCATAGGGCCCAGCGCTCATAATAAATAGATTTCATTTTATTTGATTCCATAAAAACATAGAAGTACAAAAAAAAAAATTGAATAGTTTTTTTTTTTTTTGTATTTGAGTGAGAAATCTGATCGAATTTCCCATTTTTATCAATGGAAGACGATTGGGATTGGCTGATTTTTCTGGTCAATTTTTATGAAAATTGAATGGTGTGGGATAGATTGTAATTTTCTTGCTTTATAGGCCCGAGCAATTGTTTCAATTTTAAAATACTTTTTTTCATAATTGTGGAAAAATTGAACATGTGTGAGTTACATTGGTCAGATTGTTACAATCTATCAGAAAAAAAAGTATTTTTCGAATTGAAAATAAATATAAAGAATTGTATCATGTGTGGCCACCTGAAGAGATCTCTTATTTTGGAAGCAGGCAGATAACTGTAGAGCGGATAGTATCTGTGCATGAGAGACCTGTTGCTACAGTCTAAGAATGTTGTCACCCCTCTTCCCCACACATCCTCCCCTGTGTGCTTACTGCAATCTCCAATAGAGAGTCACTCACATTGGGCCAAACTATGAGAGACACACAAGGAAGGTATATAATCCAAGCTGCAGAGATTATTACAAACAAACACAGAACATTTATATCGCGCTTTTCTCCTGGCGGACTCAAAGCGCCAGAGCTGCAGCCACTAGGACACGCTCTATAGGCAGTAGCAGTGTTAGGGAGACTTGCCAAAGGTCTCCTACTGAATAGGTGCTGGCTTACTGAACAGGCAGAGCCGAGGTTCGAACCCTGGTCTCCTGTGTCAGAGGCTGAGTCCTTAACCATTACTCCATGCAGCCACCACATTATTAATCAGCACTAATCAGTACAGGCAGTCTCTGACATTTCCATGGAGACGGCTGCCATGTCAGATGTATGCATGTGCAAGTAATTTTATGGCATGTGCACCATTTCATCTTTTTTCATAATTTTTCTGGTAGAGTGACAATATATTTCAGTGACGGGCCTCATCCATACATTGTTTTTGTTTTTTCTCTAAATACATGCACCCTCCCCATCTCCCATTGTGATGTGTTATATAGATCTACTCTTTATGCACATTTGCAGCACACACATAAAAGCATGGCGTCTTTGCCCTTCCCGCTCCTAGTACCTCTGGAAGCTGTGAGTAAGCATTCTTATTAAGCGAGACGGCTGTTAGCTGTTTGGAACTGCCACCCCCTCTACCTCACCCACTGGCCTGTGTATCCCACAATGCACCTGTAACTTTCCAGCACAGGCTGCTGCTCTCCATCGCCACCTTTCTGTCACTGCAAATTACAGCAATCCGGCTTCCCATCCAGAGGAGCACAGCAGTGCCGGGGCCACATTCAGGTTACATATTTACATAGTTATTTGGGTTGAAAAAAGACATACCAGAAAACAAAGTACACCAGCCTGCTCCCTCACATATCCTTGTTGATCCAGAGAAAGGCGAAAAACCCTTACAAGGCATGGTCCAATTAGCACCAAAAGGGAAAAATTCCTTCCCGACTCCAGATGGCAATCAGATAACATCCATGGATCAACATCACCGGGAATTACCTAGTAATTGTAGCCATGGATGTCTTTCAACGCAAGGAAAGCATCTAAGCCCCCTTTAAATGCAGGTATAGAACTTGCCATAACTACTTTCTGTAGCAATGCATTCCACATCTTAATCACTCTTACTGTAAAGAACCTTTCACAGGTGTTGTACCTGACATGTTTGTGATGCCTACTACATGCCCCATTTTCCAGTTACATTTTCACATACAATGTGGTCCGCAGTTATAAGACCATGTTTCAGATTTTGGCCCCTTATGTCCCTGATATCTGCGCTCCCAACGAGAACCAACCTCCTTTTGTAAACAAAGTCCTCTCTATAGCAAAAAAATATCTAAAAGGGAGGTCTGATTCCACTGGGAGACTTTATGCCATTGTAGAGTGAAATCTGGGAACTTCTAACCCTAAAGGCCGGAGCCCACTAATGCAGTTATATCTGCTTCTGTCCGCTTTTCTGCATCTGTAACATTGATGTGTAACTGAAAAGCGGACACACAACTGCATCAGTGGGCTCAGGCCGTAAATGAGTGTCTCCCAAGCTATTACAGAGATGACTGTGGGCAGAGGAGTTCTATGACTCATGGTGATGCCTCCATGGGAGAGAAAACGCTATCCAATGTTATCCTCATACCCACAGCACTTACTCACACACAGACAGGATTTTACTAGATAAAGTTCTCCTCCAGTTAGCAACCAACGCTCCTGTAGGGAGTATATTGTGGTCAGACCATTATCTATAATGCTGAGAGACAAGATGAGAGTAATCTATTCTCTCCATGTAGAGTGCAGGGATCATTGGTGAATAACCCGGTTACAGCAAAATAATTGTATCATGCTATAAAAGACAGCGCTAGTCTAGTTTAGGGAACCCAGCGGGAATCCCCATAGATTAGGGCTGCACAATGAAGCTAATTTCTGCAGCCGGATACATTTAATGAAATAAAAATTATATACACATGTAGGTGACAAATTACACTGACTAATGGTGGCCACTAATGATCCAATCTTTTTCATCCAATCTTACCAAATCTATGTAGTATAAGGGTAAATTGAGTAAATCTACTGAATGGATACTTCAGGCAGTTACCTTATATTACATAGAAATGGTAAGATTGGATGTAAAAGATTGGATCATTAGTGTCCACCTTAACTCTGTGTTATATTGTAGAAAAATGCTCATATTTGCACTGTACGAGTTCCTGGAGTTCTCTCTCCGGCGGCCATCTTCCCTCATTGCTCTGCCTCCTGCTTGGAGGCTTTCTATCTGTTCTCCCTTTCTCCTAAAGGACAACTGTAATGAGAGGTATATGGAGGCTGCCATATTTATTTCCTTTTAAACAATACCAGTTGCCTGGCAGCCCTGCTGATCTATTTGGCTGCAGTAGTGTCTGAATCACAACAGAAACAAGCATGCAGCTAATCTTGTCAAATCTGACAATGTCAGAAACACTTCATATGCTGCATGCTTGTTCAGGGGCTATGGCTAAAAGTATTAGAGGCAGAGGATCAGGAGGACAGCCAGAAAACTGGTATTGTTTAAAAAGAAATAAATATTGCAGCCTCCATATACCTCTCGTTACAGTTGTCCTTTAAAGAAATGTGGAGAAAAAGAATATAGCGCTAAAGACATCGCCAATAGGAATGCTAATATTATTCACCCCTGTATAGCCTGAGAGAAGACCGATCTGTTACACAACATACTCCATTTACCATTACCTGCTTCATAAGCAAAATTCACTCACCTACCATATATCCTCGAATATAAGTCGACCTTGAGAACGAGTTGACGCCAATATTTTACCCTCTTAAGTTGGATTTTTTGTTGACTCAAGTATAAGTCTACCCAGTAAAATTAATGGCTGCACTTGAGGACCAGGAAGAATTAACAGCTGCACTTGGGGACCAGGAGGGGTTAATGACTGCACTGCCCACAGTATTGCAGCCATTAACCCCTCCTGTCCCTAAAGTGCAGCTAATATCTCCTCCAGGCCCCCAAGTGTAGCAATTATTCACTCCCCTTCCTGCAGCCCCGTATTTTCCCCCTGCTCTTTTCCTTGTAATTGTTGTTGCCAGGATTTTAAAGAGACACTGAAGCGAAAAAAAAAAAAATATGATATAGTGAATTGGTTGTGTACTATGAATAATTACTAGAAGATTAGCAGCAAAGAAAATATTCTCATACTTTTATTTTCAGGTATATAGTGTTTTTTCTAACATTGCATCATTCTATATTATGTGCAGATTACACAACACTCAGCACTCAAAATGAGTCTTTCAGAGCAGTCTGTGAAGTAATGACTTCTCCTCTAGCAGATAAAAAGAAAACAGTTCACTTACAGTTTAGATAATAAAAGTCAGATAACAGCCCTCTCCACGACTAACTTAGTCGTAGAGATTAATGGCTTTTTTGCATAGAGATAACAACTGGAGTTTCTTAGCTCTTCCTGTACTGGAAACAATTAGACTGATGTATCTGATCTTAATGTTTTATTTCTTAGCTGTACTACACATACAAATCATAATATCATAATTTTTTTTTCGCTTCAGTGTCTCTTTAAGACCTGTGTTTTGCAAATGGGAATGTCAAACAGTACACACAATACTCAGTGTTGCCCGTGACCCCTATACTTTTATTTAGTGAGTGAGACCTGAATTTCTAGACGTATAGGGGTCCATTCATAAAGCATTACCACATGTGGTAATGCTGAATACTGCTGACTTTATTGAGCACTTAAAAAAATGTCAATTCATAAAAGCAGTTACCACATGAAAAGCTGTAAATTACCGACTTGTGCTGTAAACACCTCCAGCACCTGTCAGTAAATGTCAATTCATAAAGATTAGAGCAGGCGGTAATGGCATGGAGAATACTGCCTGCTTTGAAGAGGTGATAAGGGAGCGATAAGAGCAAAGTTAATGGAGACAGATCTCCCAGGCAGCAGCTGCGAGAGCGGAACAAACAAGGCTGCCCGGAATATCCCAGGCTGTGTTTTTTAACCTCTTGGGTACCTGTCTTCAGATGTGTATTTCATATGAGAAAGCCTGCATGTGTAAAATTTCTTGAAGTTCTTCTAAGCTGTGGCAATTAAATAGATTGTTTAGAAAGACTAAAGACAATTTCGGAGCAGATTCAGGGCAAGCAGAGGCAGTATAACAAAAAATGCACATCCAAGGGCCCATTTCCACTAGTGTTTTCTGCATGCAGATTTGTATAACCAATACAAGTAAATGGGCCTGTTTCCACTTGCAGGAAATCTGTGTGGTTTGCTGTGCAAAAAAAAAAACTGCACAGCAGAACCATCAGAATTCGCTTGCCGCACACAAGCAATTCGCCGCTAATGTAATTAATAGGAAAATCGTAAGCGTTTTAGTCTTGCGATTTTTCGTGTGTTTTTTCATGCATTTTCGCTTAAAACCCCATGTCAATGCTTACCGGCATTGACATGGTTAAAACTGCATAGCGCTAACCGCGATCGTTTTCACATGAAAAAATGCATACAAACGGGAACGAATCTGCGGTTGCGGATATGTTCACACATTTTCCACACCGGAATCGCGCCGCTGTAGTGGAAACGAGCTCTAAAGGGAAGTTGGGGATGTCTCTTTTATTGTAATGCTGTCTCTGCACGGAGAACAGCAACTGTATCAACTCAGCCAGCTCCTCTTCTCATGTTACCAACATGTGCTTGGAAGAACAAAGAGAAATCGAGAGCCCAATATGGTGTAGTATTGTTAAGTTGGTTGTGGTTTAAAGCAAAATATTAAGAAATACTCACAAACATGGGTTACCCATAGGCAACCACTTCCAGTGCAGGTGGGGAGTATTAGAACCTGACCCCACTCAGGTTATTAAGATGTCGCTCTCTGTAGATAGGAAACGGGGAAGTACCCCTCCACCGAGGGTGGACTCAAGATTTCAGCAAGGCTTAGTGTACAGAGGTGCCAGAGTAAACGTTTTTTGTATTGATATATTGTGACTCAATTGAGTTCTATATTTTTGAGGGAGGTAAGTCCACCTGAACATCCCCCTCTTTTAGACGGTTTTTAAACATTTTTATTCTACTCTGGCGCCTCTGTACACCAAGCCTTGCTGAAATCATGTTACCAACACTTTAGTTCGGTAAAACACCACATTTCTACCGCACCTGTGAAGATTTTTATGAATTAGCACACAGAAGGCTAAAATACAGAATGCAGTATTTTCTCAACGAGATTTTTTTTTACCGCAAAGCCGTTTATGAATTGACCCTTAAGTCGAGTATATACGATACATCTAAAAAGGAGGATCTAGATCAACTCAATGCTAACATTTCTGTTACAGAAGTTTCCCAAGTCATCAGACAATTACAGTACAAAAATCACCAGGGCCAGTTAGTTTTTTCAATGAATGTTATAAAAAAAATCTCAGTCAGTGTGTATATGACGCTATATTGGTATGGAGAGCTCTTATTGTGACGCTACCAAACTAATAGTAGAAATTGATTTTTTTCACTAATTGCTAAAGAATAAACAATGTATTGCCCCAGAACACTGTGTAAATAATAGACCAGGGCCCCATGTGATGCATAGCTCCGCCTTCTTGCAGAAAATGGCCTCCTGTCTTTTTTTACATCAGGTATAGAAAAGGCCAAGAATTTTTCCTGCAAAGGAGGTGGAGTTATGCGCTGGAATCCGTCTCAAATGGGGTTCTGGGAAAGTCTTATTACTGCACAATGTGCTGGGGCAGTATAACGCTTATTCATTAGCACACCTAACATTGCCAGAGGCGCTCTTTAAAGGGACCCTGAGCAGCCATTGAAAATGAAATTGGTACTTACCGGGGGCTTCCTCCAGCGCACCATAGACCACAAGGTCCCCCGGCATCCTCCTGGCTCCTCTCCCGGTCCCGGCTCTGTTATGGCACAAAGTCATTAGGCCTGCTTCCCTCTTTGCTCATTTGTGACATTATGCCGGCCAGCTACGTGTCATTATGCCTCTCGGTGTGAAAGTCCTGCACATGTGCGGCTCTCTAATATTGAACCGCGCAGACGCAGGACTCTCATGCCCGCCAGCATGATGACACATAGCAGGCCGACATGATGTCGCAAACGAGCAAAGCGGGAAGCCATCCTGATGACTTCAGGCTGAAGTTGTGCCATAACGGAGCCGGGACCGGGAGAGGAGCCAGGAGGACGCCGGGGGACCTCATGGCCATTGGTGGGCTGGAGGAAGCCCCAGGTAAGTGCCAATTTCATTTTTAATGACTGCTCAGGGTCCCTGTAAAGGTTTCTGATAGCATCCATTAATACTGAGTTTCATTAACCTCCTGTGTGCCCCAGTCTGATGTCAGTGGTATGGTCACCTGATATTGGTTTTGTTTTTCAAACTTTCTTTTTCCCCTCTGAGGTTAGGCGTTGTGATCTTATGATGAATCTGTGGCAAATTGCCAAAGTCTTTGCAGCACTGCCGGACCTAATGAGAACTAAGTTTAGTCATGATTAGAGATGGCCGAATGGTTCGCATGCGAACGTGAACACATAAACTTCTGTGGTTCGCGGGTGAACGCGAACTTTATGCGAGTTCGACCCGCCCCCTATACTACATCATTAGGGTCAACTTTGACCTTCTACATCACAGTCAGCAGGCACATGGTAGCCAATCAGGCTACACTCCCTCCTGGAGCACCCCCCCACTTATAAAAGGCAGGTATCGCCGGCCATTACACTCACTCGTGTGCCTGCAGTAATTAGAGAAGGGAGAGGAACCTGCTGTAGACATAGGGAAAGCTTACTTAGGCTCTTGTTAGGCTTCTTAGCTTGCGCCTTCCTGATACTTATTGCTAAAAAGCACCCCTCAACAGCTCTTTTGAGACCTAATGTTGTTCTTGTGATCTCTTTTTTTTTTTTTTTTTTGTGGCCCACTGACACTTGCATATACAGCCCTGTCAGTCAGTCGCAGCTGGCCCTTGGCCCCTTGCTAACTCTTACTGTGCCACTGACAGGCCCAGCACATTCAGTGACTACCTGTTCACGGTACCTGTGTGTGTGTGTGTGACAGCTGCACATTAGTAATACCAATCCCTGCATACCTGTGTGCAGTGCACCTACATACGTGACCGCACGCAGTGTTATATACTAGTCACTGCACCTGTTCACGGTACCTGTGTGTGTGTAACAGCTGCACATTTGTAATACCAATCACTGCATACCTGTTCAGGGTACCTGTGTGTGTGACAGCTGCACATTTGTAAAACCAGTCACTGCATACCTGTTCACTGCACCTGTGTGACCGCACGCTGCTTTATATACCAGTCCGTGCATACCTGTTAACTGCACCTGTGTAACCGCACATTGTTGTACCAGCAGTCACTGCAACCTGTTCACTGCACCTGTGTAACCGCACATTGTATTAGTCAAGTCAGTGCATACCTTTCACTTCATCCCCCTCCCAATATGGACAAAACAAGAGGCAGAGGCAGGCCACCCGGCAGGTCTGTTTGAGGTCGCGCTGTCGTGAGTTCGTGCGGCCCTCGACCAAAGTACAGTGTTCAGAAGGCTGCCATCAACCCCCAATATTGTCATCACGTAGTTGACTATTTAACACAGAACACCTCATCTTCCTCAGCTTCCGCACGGAAGCGTGACATATCTTCCCAGGGCTCAGTGCCATCATCCCAGGGCTCAGCAGCTTAAACTATTTTTTGTGTGTATGCCTCAGATGAGAGCAATGCCATCTGTACTCTCTGCCACCGAAAATTGAGCCGTGGAAAGAACAAGACCCGCGTAGGGACAACTACCTTACGAAGGCACATGATTACAAAGCACAAACTGCAATGGGTTTACCACCTGAGGAAAAGCAGCACACAAAAGCAAAGCCACACACAGCAGTGGAAGATACCATCACGCAATTATTTCTCAAAAAAGGAGATACCCAAACTGTACCGTGATGTTGAAAGGCATGTGGTGTTATCTCTGGCACACGGCGCTGGGTCAAGGGTCCATCTGACCGCGTGGTCTGCAAAGCACGGTCCAGCCTGCCCGAAGACTAAGTCAGTCCCCACACACAGCATCTCTGCCTGCACGCCATGTGACTGGCTGCCTGCCCCAAGACTAAGTCGGTTCCCACTAGGGGCTTAGCAATAAGGGTTGCAGAGGTTGCGACTGCATCGGGGCCCTTGGGCCAGAGGGGCCCCGAGGGGCCTTCCCTCAACTGCAGTATTAGCTCTCTATTGGTCATGTGCTCATAATAATCACTTCTATAGATGCTTTAAATAGTGGTAATTATTAACAAGCTTTTCCCCATTCCCTTCTTGCACCTTCTTGCACTGTAATTCCCATTGGCAGGTTTTTGGCGATTAATTACTATGTATAGAGTGCTTGGGGGGCCCTATTGTAAAACTTACATCGGGGCCCATAGCTCCTTAGCTATGCCACTGGTTCCCACACAGCATCTCTGCCTGCAGGCCGCTTGACTGCCTTCTCCGCCACCACCAACAGGGTCCAGGACTCCAGGCGGATTCCTGAATTTTTAAGGCCGCTATGATAATTTTTCTGGTGCGTGTACATGCCTGCCCAATTTTTCTGGCTGCACTGTGGCTGCAACAACAAAACAAAAGGCATGTACATGTGCCAATTCCCCTTCGTGATCGTTACCTTGCCACGGTGAAGGGGCTTGCGTATCACAATGAAGCAATGACCGCCATGATATATGAGTGTCTCGGGTGGGGGGGGGGGGGGGGTTGGGGGTCACTACACAAAACAGCTGTTTGCAGTGCGTTACACAGTGAGTTTGGTCTGTCAGTGTGAAGCAGTACACTAATTACACTGCCTGATTGATGTATACACATGCAAGATGTTTTAAAGCACTTTAGGCCTCCAATTTAGGATGCAATGTGATTTCTGCCCTTAAAACGCTGCTGTGCGTCAAATCCTGATTTTTCCCAGGGACTTTCGGCGTGTATCCCACTCCGCCATGCCCCCCTCCAGGTGTTAGACCCCGTGAAACATCTTTTCCATCACTTTTCTGGCCATCATAAATGTTTCTAGTTTTCAAAGTTCGCCTCCCCTTTGAAGTGTATTGCGGTTCGCGAACGTTCGCGCGAACCGAACTTTTGTGGCGGTTCGCGAACCGAAAATCATAGGTCCGTGCCATCTCTAGTCATGATGCAGTTCTGCCCGTATAGTAGACTGGTGGTGTGATGTGTAGGTAATTCAGGGTAACACAGAGACCAGTGCATGGATTGCAGACACTATTGTAGACCTGATTTGTTCAGATGCAATGTAACTCAGTGAAGCAGA
Organism: Hyperolius riggenbachi; assembly: GCF_040937935.1. NCBI lineage: Eukaryota > Metazoa > Chordata > Amphibia > Anura > Hyperoliidae > Hyperolius > Hyperolius riggenbachi. Next base: position 39,927,150 of record NC_090653.1, on the reverse strand, counting down.
TGGCCACGAGGACAGGGGAGCTCTCAGGGTCTCTGTAATGATCAGTGTAACACAGAGATGATCTGATTACCTGCAGTATCACTGGGAATACAGATATATACCCGATTATAGATGATCTGCAGTATCACCGATAATCAGATATACAAGCTAACCTCTGGACACCTGAGATGAGTAGGAGTTTTTGGTGTGTAATAGTAATACAAGAGGACTAGGCCTCAGTACAGTAAGGAGCACTGTACTACTTCCTTCCGTGGACCAGAAATCTCCCGGGAGGAGGAGTCAGGTTGAGGGTAGGAAGGACAGCCCGTGAGTGACACTCAGGCGGAAGTGCCACTACCAGGACTGGGAACCGCCTCTAACAGTAAGGTCGGTTCTCGAGGTCGGACAAGCCAGGTCGTAAACACACAGACAGACAAGGTACAGATTCAGGAGACAGGAGCGGAGTCTAAAGTACAGGCAGGGTCGGCAACAGGGTATCAGAAATAGCAAGGTACGAGATCAGAGTTCAGAAGAATGGTCAGACAGGCAAATAGGTCATAACAGATAATCACAATCAAACTAGTACTTTAAACTATCAACAGAATCTAGCTAAGTGTAGGATTACAGCTCCAGCTGGTCCCGGCACACTTTAGGATCTGACTCAGGTCTGAGTGCTACCACTATGTGATCGCAACGCCAGACAACCAGCAACTGAACAGCCAGCAGTATATATACCAGAACACTCTCCAGGCCCCTCCCTAAGTGCTGGACCAATGAGAGGTGTGAAAATTGTCAGCTGACCAGCCTGGTCAGCTGACTCACTTCTGGCTGTCATATAAGCTCTGCCTCTGTGCGCGCGCGCGCGTGTCATTCTGAATCTTGGTGGACTATCAGTCCCAGCCACACCAGTACTGTCTTGCAATGTGCCTGTTGAGCTGTGCGCAGGGTTGGTCGCACCGCCCTCAGTGGCGGCGGCCTCCCCGCGCTGGATCAGTGTATCTGTGACAGACCCATGCGCGCTAACCGCCGCATCCAACGCGGCAGTTTTTCCGCGTTCCGCCACGCCATGCGCGGAAAGAGCCGCCTCCCGCTGACTTCCAGCAGCGGCTCTTCCGCGTTTCCTTACAGTCTCACACTAATCCCCATCAGGCATGGAGCGAGACATTATAAAGTCTGTCCTCCTCCTACTTCTCTCAGGTATTTATTTTGGTAGCTGTATTCATGAAAATTCAATGAAAACAGTCCCCTTCTCAGTCCCTGGACAAGGCAGCCTGGCATGGAACTTGTCACAGACCCAGCTACTCTCCTGCTGGCCTATGTGGCTATTTGGCACTATTGTATACTGCAGAGCGTACGAGAGAGAACGGCGCCGGAGACTTGGACGCAGGACACAGCCAGTATATGGTTGATCCTGCTGCCGCACAAGTCCGGGCCGTGTTAATTACTATTCCCCCTCCAGGCCGACATGGATAGTGGGGGAATGAAATAATTCGGCCTCCAGCAATTGCTGGAAGCCGAATTATTGTTTTAAAAGCAACTTCAGATCCGTCTTCTGACGGCGCTGAAGTTACTGCGCCTGCGATAGCCGTAGTTCCTATTACGGCCTATGGTGGCGCCGGCTGCGCCCAAGTGTCCAGCGCTGGATTTACCGTGTTCGACTGCAGATGCTAGGGGTGCTGTTACCAGCAATCACCAGTGGTTTCCCAACCTCGGGACACCTCTTCCTCCAACTCTCCCACTGTGGCCTCTGCTGGTTTTACTGCCATGTGACAGGTGAGTGTAGAGAGAGAGCAAGTTATTCAGCTTATCCGGGACCCGGGGATTGGTACTGGACCTTCCGGACGGTGGTGCAGGATGTACTGCAGTACAGGGGATCAGTATAGGCAGCTGTGGAGAGGGATTACAGCATATCTCCAGAGTTCCATGGAGGAGTTCTGTTATATGCTAATTACCAGTAGACCTAAGCCTGTTTAAAAATGGGCTCTACGTCTCTCTCTCCCCGCTGCCACCACCGCATGTCAGTGTGTATGCGCGTGCACCCGCCTGCCACACGTGCGCACACATCCGCCCACGCACATGCCTACCTGGCTCCCTGGCCCCGACGTCCTGTCCCAACGGCTGTCCGTGCGGCACATGCACAGTAGCACAAACGCACGGACAAATAGGGACAGGAGTGTACGCAGGGACTTTTATTATATAGGATTACACAGTCCGACATCATGCTCCGCCCCCTTATATGCTAATTATGACACTGTCTGTTGATGTTGTGATGCAGCATTCTGGTGGACTATAATAGTATATATGGCTCCTGGGAGGTGGAATAACGCATTGATGGAGCGCACTGTGATATTTCAGCTTCTAAAATCATTACTGAAGAAGTATGAACATTCCCTGCAGTCCTTATGAGAGGAAGCCAACAACGTCCAATGTTGGTTGTGGCGCTCAAACTAAAGATGTCTAGTAATGGTGCAATTTTTAGTGAATGATCGTTTTTGTGAACACATCATTCTTATGAAATGAAAATGTAATTAAAAAAAAAAATTCTTGAGATCTGAATGATCTCACCAAAAAAAAAACAATCGCTCGCTAAAAATGGCACCGTTAATGGGCACCTTTACAGCACACTCAGTGATGTCATGGAGGGTCAGAACCAGCAGCATTCTTGTAGAGAATCACTGTCTTGATACATTTGGGGATACTTGTGCTTGCCAGAACTTGCATTGTATAGTGGAAACAACTAACTGTCCCTCAGAGGCGGGTCCGGTTCTAGACCTTTTGCTCCCTGAGGCAAACTTGTGAGCATGTGCCTACTCAGAGGGGCTCACAATCTAATCCCCATCATAGTCCATCATACAGGGCTGTGGAGTTGGTACAAAAATCATCCGACTCCAACTCTGACTCCTCTAATTTGCATATAACAATTTTGTTTATTGAAAGTATGTAATGTAAAAGGCGTTTCATCACTACTGAAGCTTAGCAATTTTAAGCTATAGATTTAAAATGGCATCTGCTTTTGGGAACAAAACAAATCTCCGGGTCAGGAAGCTGACACTCTATCCTGACAGCCATCCCGGCCTGACATTGCCAATGTGAATTCCCCGACATGTTGTTTGTATAATAAGATTTACCAGAGCCCCATATCTGCCGGGTTCCAGCGTGTGGCCACGTCACCAGGAAGAAAAACCTCTACCTATATCATATACAGAAAACGCTTAGGCCATTGTCTGCAAGGGGACAGATCTCTACACCAGAACCCGGCTGATACGGCTTACAGTGAATCTTATTAAACAGCCAATGTGTCCCAGCATTCTAACTTTTAATCATTAGTGTACCGCTGTGTTTTATGTACATCAGAGATGCACTATAAAGAGACACTGAAGTCTCAAAAAAACTCATTTTTTACTTCCTGATGAAGGGGTCCGCCCGAAACATGTAGTGTACTGTCTGCTTCAATACAGCTTGTTGCTGCACACAGCTCTTGAGTGCCGTGTCTTCCCTTTTGTTGCCTGTTCCCTGGCAGGTGTGGTGTACCTGCATGACACTGAGCACCGGCTGGCCGACTTATTGTTGGTTATACCCGAGGTGAGGTGATTTCCCCTTTTTTCTGTCATTCTTTACTTCAGAGCCTTGTTTAGCATTAATGCCCTACCTGAAACTCTGCATCCCCGCGGCTGAACTCACAATTAAAACCCCCGAAATTACCGGGGGAAGATTTGGGGATTACTTCCGTGTAGAGTCAGAGCTTTGGGCTGTAGCTCTGCCTCTGCTTCTGTCAATCTGCGCTGATCGCCGCCTCTCCCCGCCCCTCTGTCTTTTTTCTCTGAGAGGGGCGGAGAGAGGCGGGGGAGAGGCAGTGATCAGCGCAGATTGATTGGACTGGAGGCAGAGCTACAGCACAAAGCTCTGCCTCCCCGGGTAGCAAAATCCACAACTTTGAAAGTCGTGGATTTTTGCCCCGGGATTTTGGGGGTTTTAATTGCGAGTTCAGCCGCGGGGATGCAGCGTTTCAGGTAGGGCATTCATGCTAAACAAGTCTCTGAAGTAAAAACAGGGTATTTTTGAGGCTTCATAGTCTCTTTAAAGGGGAACTGAAGTAAGAGGTATACGGAGGCTGCCATATTTATTTCCTTTTAGGCAATACCAGTTGCCTGGCAGCCCTGCTGATCCTCTGCCTCTAATACTATTAGCCATAGCCCCTGAACAAGCATGCAGCAGATCAAGTGTTTCAGACTTTAAAGTCAGATCTGACAAGACTAGCTGCATGCTTGTTTCTGGTGTTATTCAGATACTACTGCAGAGAAATAGACCAGCAGGGCTGCCAGGCAACTGGTATTGATTAAAAGGAAATAAATATGGCAGCCTCCGTATACCTCTTACTTCAGTTCCCCTTTAAGTTTAGAATACAGCTGCTGAGAAGCTGTTTAATAGAAATCAAAACTGGCCCTTGGTAAGAGTCCATGCAGAGGGGTCAGACAGGAACAAAGAACATCCATAAGTCCGGGGGCAATCTAATGTAATGGTGCCCATACATGCTACAATTATTAAATTTTTTGCAATTAGATTATTTTGTTTGATTATTCCATCAGACCAAATATAAATATTTTTCCAACATGTCCAATCGGATTTAAAAAAATAAATAAATAATTGTTCGGGTTTTTTTATTGAAAAAAAAAGATTGTTTTTGATTTTCATTCGATTCGATCGTTTTGGTCATATAAACGGGAAAATCGAAAGTTTTTATCGTACCATGTATGGGCACCATAAGAGTGATGTCCAAGTACTTTGCTGGGAAACAAGGGGATTCTTGCACTACTACACTTTGTTCATGCACAATCTGAACAGGTGATAGACACACCTCTGCGATCCGTGTGCACAACCAGGAGCGTAACTAGAAATCACTAAGTGCCACATGCTACTTCCTGATAAACAGGAAGTAGCGTCAGACGCTTAGAGAGCGGACCTCAGCGGTGAAACGCATGGAGGTAGGTCAATGGTCCCGCCCACTGCTGCTGCCATGTGCCATCTATTAATGCTGGAGGGGGAGAGCCTGAGGTGAGGGGGGGAGGGGACCCCTCCCTGCCAATATAGGTGGCCAACGCTCTCCCCTCATGCTGCGACCCCTACTGCCCCCCCCCCTCAAAACGGCCCTGGGCGTGCCCCAGAGCCCTTATGCCATTGGGCCTGATTCACAAAGCGGTGCTAACAGTTAGCACGCTGGTGAAAAGCCCTTTATCACGCCTAAACTCAGTTTAGGCATTATAAGTTTAGGGGCCTGATTCACAAAGCGGTGCAAAGTGTTTGCACGTGAGTGAAAACCCCTTTATCACGCCTAAACTCAGTTTAGGCATGATAAGAAGAAACTTGCGCGAATTCTCCGCGCGCAGGCGCGCGCGCAGCACCCGGCGCTTCGCGCGAAGCTCCCATTAAGCCCTATGGGACTTTGCGCGCGCGCTTACGCGCGGTAGCTTCGCGCGAGTTAGAGCACAAAGCGGTGATAACTTTGCTAGTGCAAAGGTTATCACGCCTAAAGTCTTTTAGGCGTGATAACTGAGTTATCACCGCTTTGTGAATCAAGCCCTAGGTGTGATAAGTTTAGGCGTGATAAGTTTAGGCGTGATAAGTTTAGGTGTGATAAGTTTAGGTGTGATAACTATAGCACCAACTGGGTTAGCACCGCAGTGCACAGCTGATCAAAAGTTTTGCGCTAGCAAAGTCTGGTGCACTTCGCATAGAGTTTAATGGCGCTGCTTTGCGTGCGGGACTTTGCGCGCAATCTAAACTTATCATGCCTAAACTTATCACACCTAAACTGGCTTTTCACCAGCGTGGTGCAATGTTTATCACGCCTTGGGCTTGATTCAGAAAGCGGTGCTAACCTACTTAGCACGTCTAAAGTCTTTAGACGTGCTAACCAGGGTGCTAAGTAGGTTAGCACCAGATTTCTCAATCAGATCGCGCACAAAGCTTTGTGCGCAAAGTTTTGCGCGCGCAAAGTCCTATGCGCGCGCTAAGTTACATAGGCTTTAATGGGCACTTTGTGCAGAGCGCCCTGCGCTCTGTGCAGTGCGCGCGTAAAGTTTTATGCGCGTAAAGCTTTACGCGCATAAAGTTTTACGCGCAAAAAGCTCGTTTAGACGTGCTAAAGGGGTTTTCACAGGCGTGCTAACAGTTAGCACCGCTTTGTGAATCAAGCCCCTAAAGTCTCTAACTGGGTTAACACCGCTTTGTGAATCGAGCCCATTGTGCACAACATTTTCAGTGAATTCACTACAGCTCTGCAGGGAGTGCACATGTACTACTGTGTAACTTCATTCCTAGTCACTAAACCCAAACTCTATAACATTTTATAACATATCAAATTAAATGATTTTATGAGCAAAGGGAAAAGAACAAGTCATATTTTTCTTTTAGTTACATTATTTATTAGGAGTCGGAGTCTGCACAGTTTTTTCCAAATCTGACTCCAGGTTCCCAAAAATGACTCCAACTCCATGACTGCGACTCCAACTTCACAGCCCCGCTATCATAGTCTAGGGCCAATTTAGGGGGGGAAGCCAAATAACTTGTGTGTATGTGTGTGGAAACCATAGTGCCTGGAGGAAACCCACGCAGGCACGGGGAGAACATGCAAACTCCATGCAGATAGTGCTTTATTGAATACGGCACATTGTACATTAAGGACCTTTGTTGTATACAGGGCTGTCAGCACTGCTCCAGGGCAGGCCAGTGCACAGCACATTATTGGTAGATGGATGAGTTGCCATTTACAATAATGAATTATAGCAGCAGCACACTGAGCTGCAACATAAAAGACTGAGCATTGTGTTACACTAACATACAACACAAAGCCCCAGTGTGACCCCAACACACATCCTGTACAGAGGCTGATCACATGACCCATCCTCAGGACTAACACTAACACACAACACAAAGCCACAGTGTGACCCCAACACACATCCTCTACAGATCCTGATCACATGACCCATCCTCAGGGCTAACACACAACATAAAGCACCAGTGTGACCCCAACACACATCCTGTACAGAGCCTGATCACATGACCCATCTTCAGGACTAAAGGTGCCCATACACTCGTCAGATTGGCAGCAGATAGATAAGAAATGCATCTGATGATCTATCTGATGCGTTTTTAGAACATTTTTTACCAGGATAGAATTCCAATAGATTTCAGTTTGAAATCTATTGAAATTCGATCTGATGGCATTTTTTTGCCATCAGATTTCCATTAAGGCCAATGCAAACTGATAAGCAATCTCATCAGATCGACCTAAATTTTCCACCCTGCCAGTTCGATGGAAATCCATCGAAATCCATTGAAATCGGCCATCGATCGGTCGGTTGGCCAACCGATTTGCAAACGATCAATCGATCGATCGATCGGGATCGATCGGTCGGCCAGAAAATCGGCTGAGTGTATGGGCCCCTTAACACACAACACAAAGCCCCAGTGTGACCCCAACACACACATCCTGTACAGAACCTGATCACATGACCCATCCTCAAGACTAACACACAACACAAAGCCCCAGTGTGACCCCAACACACATCCTGTACAGAGCCTGATCACATGGCCTGTCCTCAGGACTAACACTAATACACAACACACAGCCTCAGTGTGACCCCAACACACACATACTGTACAGAGCCTGATCACAAGACTCATCCTCAGGACTAACACAACACACAACACAAAGCCCCGGTGTGACCCCAACACACATCCTGTACAGAGCCTGATCACATGAGTCATCCTAAGGGCTAACACAACACACAACACAAAGCCCCAGTGTAACCCCAACACACACATCCTGTACAGAGCCTGATCACATGACCCATCCTCAGGGCTAACACTAACACAAAGCCCCAGTGTGACCCCAACACACACATCCTGTACACAGCCTGATCACATGACCCATCCTCAGGACTAACACAACACACAACACAAAGCCCCAGTGTGACCCCAACACACACATCCTGTACAGAGCCTGATCACATGACCCATCCTCAGGACTAACACACAACACAAAGCCCCAGTGTGACCCCAACACACATCCTGTACAGAGCCTGATCACATGACCTGTCCTCAGGACTAACACTAATACACAACACACAGCCTCAGTGTGACCCCAACACACACATACTGTACAGAGCCTGATCACAAGACCCATCCTCAGGACTAACACAACACACAACACAAAGCCCCGGTGTGACCCCACTACACATCCTGTACAGAGCCTGATCACATGAGTCATCATAAGGGCTAACACAACACACAACACAAAGCCCCAGTGTGACCCCAACACACACATCCTGTACAGAGCCTGATCACATGACCCATCCTCAGGGCTAACACTAACACAAAGCCCCAGTGTGACCCCAACACACACATCCTGTACAGAGCCTGATCACATGACCCATCCTCAGGACTAACACAACACACAACACAAAGCCCCAAGTGTGACCCCAACACACATCCTGTACAGAACCTGATCACATGACCTGTCCTCAGGACTAACACTAATACACAACACACAGCCTCAGTGTGACCCCAACACACACATCCTGTACAGAGCCTGATCACATGACCTGTCCTCAGGACTAACACAACACACAACACAAAGCCCCGGTGTGACCCCAACACACATCCTGTACAGAGCCTGATCACATGAGTCATCCTAAGGGCTAACACAACACACAACACAAAGCCCCAGTGTGACCCCAACACACACATCCTGTACAGAGCCTGATCACATGACCCATCCTCAGGGCTAACACTAACACAACACAAAGCCCCAGTGTAACCCCAACACACATCCTGTACAGAGCCTGATCACATGACTCATCCTAAGGGCTAACACAACACAAAGCCCCAGTGTGACCCCAACACACACATCCTGTACAGAGCCTGATCACATGACCCATCCTCAGGACTAACACAACACACAACACAAAGCCCCAGTGTGACCCCAACACACATCCTGTACAGAGCCTGATCACATGACCCATCCTCAGGACTAACACTAACACACAACACAAAGCCCCAGTGTGACCCCAACACACATCCTGTACAGAGCCTGATCACATGACCCATCCTCAGGGCTAACACTAACACAACACAAAGCCCCAGTGTAACCCCAACACACATCCTGTACAGAGCCTGATCACATGACTCATCCTAAGGGCTAACACAACACAAAGCCCCAGTGTGACCCCAACACACACATCCTGTACAGAGCCTGATCACATGACCCATCCTCAGGACTAACACAACACACAACACAAAGCCCCAGTGTGACCCCAACACACATCCTGTACAGAGCCTGATCACATGACCCATCCTCAGGACTAACACTAACACACAACACAAAGCCCCAGTGTGACCCCAACACACATCCTGTACAGAGCCTGATCACATGACCCATCCTCAGGACTAACACAACACAAAGCCCCAGTGTGACCCCAACACACATCCTGTACAGAGCCTGATCACATGACCCATCCTCAGGACTAACACACAACACAAAGCTCCGGTGTGACCCCAACACACATCCTGTACAGAGCCTGATCACATGACCCATCACCAGGACTAACACTAACACACAACACAAAGCCCCGGTGTGACCCCGACACACATCCTGCACAGAGCCTGATCACATGACCCATCCTCAGGACTAACACACAACACAAAGCTCCAGTGTGACCCCAACACACATCCTGTACAGAGCCTGATCACATGACCCATCCTCAGGACTAACACTAACACACAACACAAAGCCCCAGTGTGACCCCAACACACATCCTGTACAGAGCCTGATCACATGACCCATCCTAAGGGCTAACACTAACACACAACACAAAGCCCCAGTGTGACCCCAACACACATCCTGTACAGAGCCTGATCACATGACCCATCCTCAGGACTAACACTAACACACAACACAAAGCCCCGGTGTGACCCCAACACACATCCTGTACAGAGCCTGATCACATGACCCATCCTCAGGACTAACACTAACACACAACACAAAGCCCCAGTGTGACCCCAACACACATCCTGTACAGAGCCTGATCACATGACCCATCCTAAGGGCTAACACTAACACACAACACAAAGCCCCAGTGTGACCCCAACACACATCCTGTACAGAGCCTGATCACATGACCCATCCTCAGGACTGACACTAACACACAACACAAAGCCCCGGTGTGACCCCAACACACATCCTGTACAGAGCCTGATCACATGACCCATCACCAGGACTAACACTAACACACAACACAAAGCCCCAGTGTGACCCCAACACACATCCTGTACAGAGCCTGATCACATGACCCATCCTCAGGACTAACACTAACACACAACACAAAGCCCCGGTGTGACCCCAACACACATCCTGTACAGAGCCTGATCACATGACTCATCCTAAGGGCTAACACAACACACAACCCAAAGCCCCAGTGTGACCCCAACACACACATCCTGTACAGAACCTGATCACATGACCCATCCTCAGGACTAACACACAGCACAAAGCCCCATTGTGACCCCAATACACATCCTGTACAGAGCCTGATCACATGACCTGTCCTCAGGACTAACACTAATACACAACACACAGCCTCAGTGTGACCCCAACACAAACATCCTGTACAGAGCCTGATCACAAGACCCATCCTCAGGACTAACACACAACACAAAGGCCCTGTGTGACCCCAACACACATCCTGTACAGAGGCTGATCACATGACCCATCCTCAGGGCTAACACTAACACAACACAAAGCCCCAGTGTGACCCCAACACACATCCTGTACAGAGCCTGATCACATGACTCATCCTAAGGGCTAACACACAACACAAAGCCCCAGTGTGACCCCAACACACATCCCGTACAGAGCCTGATCACATGACCCATCCTCAGGACTAACACTAAAACACAACACAAAGCCCCGGTGTGACCCCAACACACATCCTGTACAGAGCCTGATCACATGACCCATCCTCAGGACTAACACTAACACACAACACAAAGCCCCAGTGTGACCCCAACACACATCCTGTACAGATCCTGATCACATGACCCATCCTAAGGGCTAACACTAACACACAACACAAAGCCCCAGTGTGACCCCAACACACATTCTGTACAGAGCCTGATCACATGACCCATCCTCAGGACTAACACTAACACACAACACAAAGACCCGGTGTGACCCCAACACACATCCTGTACAGAGCCTGATCACATGACCCATCACCAGGACTAACACTAACACACAACACAAAGCCCCAGTGTGACCCCAACACACATCCTGTACAGAGCCTGATCACATGACCCATCCTCAGGACTAACACTAACACACAACACAAAGCCCCAGTGTGACCCCAACACACACATCCTGTACATAGCCTGATCACATGACCCATCCTCAGGGCTAACACTAACACAACACAAAGCCCCAGTGTGACCCCAACACACATCCTGTACAGAGCCTGATCACATGACTCATCCTAAGGGCTAACACAACACACAACACAAAGCCCCAGTGTGACCCCAACACACATCCTGTACAGAGCCTGATCACATGACTCATCCTAAGGGCTAACACAACACACAACACAAAGCCCCAGTGTGACCCCAACACACACATCCTGTACAGAGCCTGATCACATGACCCATCCTAAGGGCTAACACTAACACACAACACAAAGCCCCAGTGTGACCCCAACACACATCCTGTACAGAGCCTGATCACATGACCCATCCTCAGGACTAACACAACACAAAGCCCCGGTGTGACCCCAACACACATCCTGTACAGAGCCTGATCACATGACTCATCCTAAGGGCTAACACAACACACAACACAAAGTCCCAGTGTGACCCCAACACACAGATCCTGTACAGAGCCTGATCACATGACCCATCCTCAGGGCTAACACTAACACAACACAAAGCCCCAGTGTGACCCCAACACACATCCTGTACAGAGCCTGATCACATGACTCATCCTAAGGGCTAACACAACACACAACACAAAGCCCCAGTGTGACCCCAACACACATCCTGTACAGAGCCTGATCACATGACTCATCCTAAGGGCTAACACAACACACAACACAAAGCCCCAGTGTGACCCCAACACACACATCCTGTACAGAGCCTGATCACATGACCCATCCTCAGGACTAACACAACACACAACACAAAGCCCCAGTGTGACCCCAACACACATCCTGTACAAAGCCTGATCACATGACCCATCCTCAGGACTAACACTAACACACAACACAAAGCCCTGGTGTGACCCCAACACTCATCCTGTACAGAGCCTGTTCACATGACCCATCCTCAGGACTAACACACAACACAAAGCCCCGGTGTGACCCCAACACACATCCTGTACAGAGCCTGATCACATGACTCATCCTAAGGGCTAACACAACACACAACACAAAGCCCCAGTGTGACCCCAACACACATCCTGTACAGAGCCTGATCACATGACCCATCCTTAGGACTAACACTAACACACAACACAAAGCCCCAGTGTTACCCCAACACACATCCTGTACAGAGCCTGATCACATGACCCATCCTAAGGACTAACACATAGCACAAAGCCCCAGTGTGACCCCAACACACATCCTGTACAGAGCCTGATCACATGACTCATCCTAAGGGCTAACACAACACACAACACAAAGCCCCAGTGTGACCCCAACACACATCCTGTACAGAGCCTGATCACATGACCCATCCTCAGGACTAACACTAACACACAACACAAAGCCCCAGTGTGACCCCAACACACATCCTGTACAGAGCCTGATCACATGACCCATCCTAAGGACTAACACATAGCACAAAGCCCCAGTGTGACCCCAACACACATCCTGTACAGAGCCTGATCACATGACTCATCCTAAGGGCTAACATAACACACAACACAAAGCCCCAGTGTGACCCCAACACACATCCTGTACAGAACCTGATCACATGACCCATCCTCAGGACTAAAGGGAAATCCATTCAGTTCAGATGTATAGATATTGCAAATATCATTAGCAAAAAAAACATTTTTTTAGCTTGCTTAACCGCTTGAGGACCGCAGTCTTTCTACCCCTTAAGGACCAGAGCCTTTTTTTCCATTCAGACCACTGCAGCTTTCACGGTTTATTGCTCGGTCATACAACCTACCACCTAAATGAATTTTACCTCCTTTTCTTGTCACTAATACAGCTTTCTTTTAGTGCTATTTGATTGCTGCTGCGATTTTTAGTTTTTATTATATTCATCAAAAAAGACATGAATTTTGTCAAAAAAAATGACTTTTTTAACTTTCTGTGATAAAATTTGTCAAATAAAGTATATGTATACATTTTTGTCCAAATTTATTGTGCTATTGTGCTACATGTCTTTGATAAAAAAAAAAAAAACATTCAGTGTATATTTATTGGATTGGGTAAAAGTTATAGCGTTTACAAACTATGGTGCCAAAAGTGAATTTTCCCATTTTGATGCATCTCTGACTTTTCTGAGCACCTGTCATGTTTCATGAGGTGCTAAAATTCCAGGATAGTATAAATACCCCCCAAATGACCCCATTTTGGAAAGAAGACATCCCAAAGTATTCACTGAGAAGCATGGTGAGTTCATAGAAGATTGTCATTTTCCGCTAACTTGTGACAAAAAATAAAGTTTGTGACAAAAAAAAAAAAAGTTTCCATTTCTGCTAACTTGTGACAAAAAAAAAAATGAAATCTGCCACGGACTCACCATGCCCCTCTCTGAATACCTTGAAGTGTCTACTTTCCAAAATGGGGTCATTTGTGGGGTGTATTTACTGTCCTGGCATTTTGGGGGGTGCTAAATTGTAAGCACCCCTGTAAAGGCTAAAGTGCTCATTGGACTTTGGGCCCCTTAGCGCAGTTAGGCTGCAAAAAAGTGCCACACATGTGGTATTGCCGTACTCAGTAGAAGTAGTATAATGTGTTTTGGGGTGTATTTTTACACATACCCATGTTGGGTGGGAGAAATATCTCTGTAAATGACAATGTTTTGATTTTTTTTTTACACACAATTGTTTATTTACAGAGAGATTTCTCCCACCCAGCATGGGTATGTGTAAAAATACACCCCAAAACACATTATACTACTTCTCCTGAGTACAGCGATACCACATGTGTGGCACTTTTTTGCACCCTAACTGCACTAAGGGGCCCTAAGTCCAATGAGTACCTTTAGGATTTCACAGGTCGTTTTGAGACATTTGGTTTCAAGACTACGCCTCACGGTTTAGGGCCCCTAAAATGCCAGGGCAGTATAGGAACCCCACAAGTGACCCCATTTTAGAAAGACAACACCACAAGGTATTCTGTTAGGAGTATGGTGAGTTCATAGAAGATTTTATTTTTTGTCACAAGTTAGCGGAAATTGACACTTTGTGAAAAATGTGTTTTGGGGTGTATTTTTTTGTGTGTGTAACAAAATCAAAAATTGTCATTTACAGAGATATTTATTCCACCCAGCATGGATATGTGTAAAAATACACCCCAAAACACATTATTCTACTTCTCCTGAGTATGGCGGTACCACATGTGTGGCACTTTTTGCACCCTAACTGCACTAAGGGGCCCAACTTCCTATTCACAGGTCATTTTGAGGCATTTGCTTTCCAGACTACTCCTCACGGTTTAGGGCCCCTAAAATGCCAGGGCAGTGTAGGAACCCCACAAGTGACCCCATTTTAGAAAGAAGACACCCCAAGGTATTCCGTTAGTAGTATGGTGAGTTCATAGAAGTTTTAATTTTTTTGTCACAAGTTAGTGGAAAATGACACTTTGTGAAAAAAAAAATCAATTTCCACTAACTTGTGACAAAAAATAACATTTTCTATGAACTCGTCATACACCTAACGGAATACCTTGGGGTGTCTTTTTTCTAAAATGGGTTCACTTGTGGGGTTCCTATACTGCCCTGGCATTTTAGGGGCCCAAAACCGTGAGGAGTAGTCTGGAAACCAAATGCCTCAAAATGACTGTTCAGGGGTATAAGCATCTGCAAATGTTGATGACAAGTGGTCTATGAGGGGGCGAATTTTGTGGAACCGGCCATAAGCAGGGTGGCCTCTTAGATGACAGGTTGTATTGGGCCTGATCTGATGGATAGGAGTGGTAGGGGGGTGACAGGAGGTGATTGATGGGTGTCTCAGGGGGTGATTAGAGGGGGAAATAGATGCAATCAATGCACTGGGGAGGTGATCGGAAGGGGGTCTGACAGGGATCTGAGGGTTTGGCCGAGTTATGAGCCCACACGGGGCAAATTAGGGCCTGATCTGATGAGTAGGTGTGCTAGGGGGTGACAGGTGGTGACAGGAGGTGATTGATGGGTGTCTCAAGGTGTGATTAGAGGGGGGAATAGATGCAAGCAATGCACTGGCGAGGTGATCAGGGCTGGGGTCTGAGGGCGTTCTGAGGGTGTGGGCGGGTGATTGGGTGCCCTAGGGGCAGATAGGGGTCTGATCTGATGGGTAACAGTGACAGGTGGTGACAGGGGGTGATTGATGGGTAATTAGTGGGTGTTTAGAGGAGAGAACAGATGTAAACAACGCACTTGGGAGGTGATCTGACGGCGGGTCTGTGGGCGATCTGATGGTGTGGGTGGGTGATCAGATTGCCCGCAAGGGGCAGGTTAGGGGCTGATTGATGGGTGGCAGTGACAGGGGGTGATTGATGGGTGATTGACAGGTGATCAGTGGGTTATTACAGGGGGGATAGATGCATACAGTACACGGGGGGGGGGGGGGGGGGTCGGGGATCAGGGGAGAATCTGAGGGGTGGGTGATCAGGAGCCCCCAGGGAGCAGTTAGGACCTAAAATAAAGAAATAGCATTGACAGATAGTGACAGGGGGTGATTGATTGGCGATTAGGGGAGTGATTGGGTGCAAACAGTGGTCTGGGCAGGGGAGGGGGGTTCTGAGGGGTGCTGTGGGCAATCAGAGGGAAGGGGGGGCAGGATCAGTGTGTTTGGTGCAGACTAGGGTGGCTGCAGCCTGCCCTGGTGGTCCCTCGGACACTGGGACCACCAGGGTAGGAGGCAGCCTGTACAATACACTTTGTATACATTACAAAGTGTATTATACACTTTGTATGCGGCGATCATGGGGTTAACAACCCGCCGGCGCTTCCGAACAGCCGGCGGGTTGTCGTCGCGGGTGGGCGGAGCCAGTTGCCGGGGGAAGCGCGCGTCATTAGTGACGCGATCGCTCCCCGGGCATGCCGAAAGGACGCCAAAGGGCGTATTGCGGTCCTTTCGGTGTTCACTTTGCCGCCGCCCATCGGCTGTGGCCGGTCGGCAAGTGGTTAAATGATGTGTATGTAAGAAAAAGAAATGTTTCTGCTGAGTTACACACCGCGCTCTTTTCAACTAACAAACCTGACTGTGCTGCAATCACATCATCTTTAATTCTGCTGCTGTCTGACGGGTGATGATTGCCATTTGCGACGGTTGGAGGGAAAAAAAACAGGCAGGAAAAAAATTGAATGGCCAGATTGTAAAAAAAAATAAAAAAAAATCAAATATTACCGCGATTGCTGTGCAGTTTTTCTACACGCCTATACTTTGTATAAGAAGTCAATTACAAGAAAGATTCAGCAGGACTTGAAAATTGCGAAAATTGTTTACTAAAAGCAGTGCACTAAAAGAAACATCCCCACATGGGTTCCATTAGCTTCTTAGTAACCAGCATTATGCAACCTGCAAGCGATAAGTGAAACAAATCTGCAAGAGCATCAAATCGCAATCCGCTGCTGGTGGAAAAAGGCCCTCAGGTCAGATGAGAGTGAGAGTTTCCTACCAGTCACTGAATTAGTGCAGGAAACCTGGGACCTTATAAATAGAAGCATTTATACTTACCTGGGGCTTCCTCCAGCCATGTACTCCATGCGCTCCCTCACCATCCCCCCGGGCTGCTATGTTTTACAATCTTCATCGGTTATATGTCCAGTAGCGGCCAGTCATGCTGCAATGCACATGTGCTGGGACATATTACCGATTGTGGAAGAACGGAGTGGCCCGGGAGGATGGTGAGGGAACCCACAGAGTACAGGGGCTGGAGGAAGCCTCAGGTAAGTATTACTGCTTTTATTTACATTATAAGGTTTTGGGTTTCCTTTTCAGGAAACCCGAGGCAAAAATAAACTAATGAAATAAACGATTGTATCTAGCTTTCTTCTCCTTAAAATGACTTTTTAAGATATTCCACAGTTTTATTTTATGTTTAAATCTGATTTTTAAGTTCTAACTGTTTTATGGTTTCTGCTCAATGACACATTCATTGAAGTATGTCAGAATAAAATCTATGAACTATTGACCCCTTTTTATCTCTTTCCTGCTCTTAGAAGCTATTTTCTGCTAGGAAAGTGTTTTATAGTTGGAATTTCTTATCCGTGAGGGTCACACTGTAGTCTGACCCAGTCCTGACTCAGACAGGAACTGCCAATTACATACCTGATGTTTAAAGGGGAACTGAAGAGAGAGGTATATGGAGGCTGTCATGTTTATTTCCTTTTAGATAATACCAGTTGCCTGGCAGCCCTGCTGATCCTCTGCCTCTAATACTATTAGCCATAGCCCCTGAACAAGCATGCAGCAGATCAGGTGTTTCAGTGGTTCAGACTTATAAGTCTGATCTGACAAGACTAGCTGCATGCTTGTTTCTGGTTTTAATCAGATACTACTGCAGAGAAATAGACCAGCAGGGCTGCCAGGCAACTGGTATTGATTAAAAGGAAATAAACATGACCGCCTCCATATACCTCTCTCTTCAGTTCCCCTTTAACTCTTTCAGGCAGAGAAAGAAAATAAAAGGAACACAGCCTAGTTATTTGTGTGCTAGGCACTGTACATACCCATGTCTATCTCATCATGTCACATGTCACCTCGGGTATCCTTTAAGGTACGGAAGCGGTTACACAATGTTACACAGGGGCATTACAATGATAAACTTTGGTACACAAAATAGTGATGTAACAATAAGGGCTCGTTTCCACTAGCCAGATGCGATCGCATCACATCCAGTCGCGGGTGTCTTCTGGAAGTCCGGATGCGGCTGTCTGTGACTGCTGAGGGGAATCAGATGCGTTCTGCGGAAATCTACAGCATACCACCCATAATTTCCCGCGGTCACACCGTGAATGAAAATTCACATGCAATGGAAACTACTCTATTGACATGCATTGCCTTCAGTTTTGATGCGATACGATGCAATTTAGTGGCTTGTGGAAACTGGCCCTAAACAATGGTGTGCAGATTGCAACAGAGATACATCTAGAAGACGAGTCGCTATACATAACACTAACCTACCCCATCAATGCCTAACACTAACCTCCCCCATCTATGCCTAACACTAATCTCCCACCTATGCCTAACACTAACCTCTCCCATCTATGCCTAACACTAACATACCCCATCAATGCCTAACACTAACCTCCTTCATCTATGCCTAACACTAACCTCCTCCATCTATGCCTAACACTAACCTCCCTCATCTATGCCCAACACTAACCTCCCCTCTCCTATGCCTAACACTAACCTCCCCTCTCCTATCCATAACACTAACCTCCCCATCTATGCCTAACACTAACCTCTCCATCTATGCCTAACACCTCTCCATCTATGCCTAACACTAACCTCCCCCATCTATGCCTAACACTAACCTCCCTCTCCTATGCCTAACACTAACCTCCTCTCCTATCCCTAACACTAACCTCCCCATCTAAGCCTAACACTAACCTCTCCATCTATGCCTAACACTAACCTCTCCATCTATGCCTAACACTAACCTCCCCCATCTATGCCTAACCCTAACCTCCCCTCTCCTATGCCTAACACAAACTTTCCCTCTCCTATGCCTAACACTAACCTTCCCCATCCATGCCTAACACTAACCTTCCCCATCCATGCCTAACACTAACCTCCCCCATCTATGCCTAACACTAACCTCCCCATCTATGCCTAGCACTAACCTCCCCTCT